>NW_015167059.1:1941002-1961731 GCF_001447785.1 Gekko japonicus
GGGAAAGGCAATCCCTCAGGTAAGCCGGTCCCTGACCATAAAGGGCTTTAAAGGTCAAAACCAGCACCTTGAAGCAAATCTAGTATGCTATTGGCAGCCAGTGCAATGTCTTTAGCACAGGCTGGATGTGCTCCCACCTGGGGAGACCCATCAACAGCCTGCAGCTTCCGGAGTTGCACCAAGGGCAGCCCCATGTAGAGAGCATTGCAGTAGCCCAACCTCGAGATGACCATTGCATGGATCACTGCAGTCAGATCATTGCGTTCGAGGAAGGGAACCAACTGCCTAATCAGCCGAAGGTGGTAGAAGGCTGCCTTGGCAGCGGCTGCTACCTGGGCCTCCATTGTTAAGGAAGCATCCAGGAGCACTCCCAAGCTCCTAACCCTCGGCGCTGGCACCAACGGTGCCTCATCAAAGGCTGGGAGTGGGATCCCTACCCCCATACCACTCCGACTCAGGCACAGGACCTCCGTCTTCATCGGATTGAATTTCAACCAACTCAGTCTAAGCCATCCAGCCACGTCCTGTAACGCCCGGTCCAGGTCTTCCGGGGTAGGCATAAACTTGGGCTGTTCGGGGGCAAAATCCCCTGATACAAGGTCTTCAGAATCATCTTGTAGATTTCTGTTAGCTGAAATAGTATTCACTGGTGTGAAATTCTACGGAAATCCCTCAAGACCAACAGTTACAGGAAACTGGGAGAAGGCATTTGACATCTCCTCTCCCCCCACCCCCTTTAAGAGGAAGAGGTTCGAATGCTCGATTCCCACCCCCCAATTAGTGTTGAATAATGATGCTACATTTCAACCATCCCATCTCGTTCAAAAGATTGTTACGATGAATGAACATGGATGCTCTATCATATTTACATCTATATCCGCTGTTCATGTGTGGTACAAAATAAAATGTACAAGTACTGTAGAAGTTGTCCTGTGGGGTGGGAGCAGAGGTCATTTCGGGGGGGAACGCGGGGGAACGCAGTTCCCCCGGGTGAGGTGCAGGGGGGCACATGACGAAGCCCCGCCCCCTGCTTCCAGCCACCCCGCTTCCAGCCCTCATTCAGCCAGGAGGAGGCAGGAGAAGAGGGAGGGTAAGTTGCTTCCTCCCCGCCTCTCCCCACCCCTGCCTGCCTGGGGCCAGGGAGGGCCTTCGCAGGGCTTCCTCGCACTCCCACTGGCCTTGCAGGTCCACCGCCGGGCCCCTGATGTCAAGGGGTGTGGCATATGCTAATGAGTTATGCTAATGAGTTCCCCTAGCTCTTTTTCCACGAAATGACCCCTGGGTGGGAGGGAGAGAAAAGTCCCAGTGGGGAGATTGCTTTATCCTTTGTTCTCCCACCTTGAATTTTTCTCTCCCTCCCACCCCACAGAATAATTTCTACAATATCTGTACGTTTTATCTTGTGCCGCGTATAACGCTTTATCCCTCTTCAGCAGCCTGAATAGCCGTGACTGGCCGGAGCTCACCAGAGCCTGGAAGCTAAGCAGGATCAGCCATGGTAATACTTGGAGACCTCCAAGGAAAACTGGAGTCGCTACGCAGAGGCAAGCAATGGCAAGCCACCTCTGCTCATGTCTTGCCTTGAAAATCTCATGGCCCTGGGATCACTTTGAGTCAGTTTTGACTTGTCAGCGCTTAATCCCTCGTTTTTGAGAACTGTTTGGCCGTGTCTGGTAGCTCAATGGGCATGCCTCAACCTCTGCTCCTCCTACGTTCACTAAGTAGAGGAGACTTCAGTAGCTTAAAGGGTACACCTCGGCCAGCTACTCAGGTGATTGGCAAGCTATATTGGGCTCTTTCTTAAGAAAATAGCGCCTGGAGGCAGGGCTGCCCCTTGGCTATGGCGCACTGGGGTGACAGCCATTGGTCCCACGCTTTGGGGGACTGCACACTTCAACATCATGGTGACATAGTGTCAGACTCCTGCAGCAATCAGTTCCCAGCAGCTTTCATTCAAAGAAGTAAAGTTTATTGAGACAGATGATAGTATGCAGATATTTTATACATCCTGTGTTAGAACTGGCCAAAAGCGCGTGAAGCAAACAGTTATACATAATTCAAGGAGACCCCCCCCTGATGGCCTAGGGCAGTGATGGCGAACCTTTTCGAGACCGAGTGCCCAAACGGCGACCCAAAACCCACTTATTTATCGCAAAGTGCCAACACGGCAATTTAACCTGAATACTGAGGTTTTACTTTAGAAAAAACAACTCATACATTAACTCAAGATGATCCAAACAAAGTAAGGAAAGCAACCCCAAATGCTTTCATTTACTTAAAATGATTTGGCAGAGAATTCGACACTTTAATGATGGTCTGGGCCTGGCTGGGGCGATGGCACGCGTGCCCACAGAGAGGGCTCTGAGTGCCACCTCTGGCACCCGTGCCATAGGTTCCCCACCACTGGCCTAGGGCCAATGAGGGGCCAGGTAGAAGCCCGCCAAAGACATTAATTCCCAAGAGAAACACTACACCAGGCACTGAAGGTCAAGCATAGATAAGAGAAACAGTGAAGCCACAGCAGAATCGAAAGTTAACATTCCAAAGCCATCTCACCCCCATGGCAGCAGGGCTAGACAGAGGCCTAGCTGACACATGGAGCTGCCTGGAGGAGATAGAGCTGGCTACCCTACAGGCAAACTGTAGCTAGCTGGCCAAAAGCTGTATGGCCACAGGAATTGCTCAAGTGAGGGACGGTGGGAAGGGGAGGTATGGAGTTACAATGCTATTGTCAGGAGTCGGGAAATCCTACTTCCTTTCCCAGATTCATGTGAGTAGGGTGAGTAGGAACTGAGCAAGAGGAAACATTACAGGAAGCGGGCCAGGGATAAAAGGAGAGTGGAAGCCCAAAGCAGAAGGCAACAATGGACAGGATGCCAGAGAAACAGAGGAGAGAACAGAGGTGAGATGGGGCTGGGGACCAGAGTTCTAGATCTTTCCATGGGCACAGTGGGGCCTTGTGAGAGACAGGGCAGGTCACTGCCCTAAGAAGGTATTAGGGCAAGGCCATCCTCTTTCTGCAAGACAGGAAAACCTTGGAGTAGGGCCAGGCCTGTAGCTATGGTGGGGCTTTGGGGACTCCACCCCCTTTCTTAAAGGCACAGCCCCACAAGAATTTCTCCTGTAAATGCTTTTTAAAATCATTTTTAAACATTTCTTAAAGGTGTGTGCTCCTTTAAGCAGAGTGGGGTGCTGTAGCTGACTAATTCCCGCACTGAGCAAGGGGGTTGGAGTAGGTAATCTCTAGGATCCCTTCTAACTCTGGGTCAAGAAACTGGTCTCCTTTATGAGAGTTTTTCTGCCTATGTGTTAGCTTTCTTGACTATAGAAGTCATCACCTCCACCTGCTAGCTTGTTACCAGAATTGTTGTGCAGGCTGGCAGAAGTGATTAACTTGCAGCAGCTGTGAACTGTCATCTTAAGTGGTTGACAGCTCACAGTTTAGAGATCTATCCTGGTAACAGCTTTCTATTGGCTAAATGGCTTTTCTCTCTGCACTGAGAACTTCAGCCCCACCAGGAAAAAAAATTGCCCCACAAGCCACTAAATCCTGGCTACAGGCCTACGTGGGGCACGTGGAACCCCTATACTCACATATAAAACAATGCGAGGGGCTATGCCGGCTTATACGTCCTATCCCCAAGGACAGGTCTCCCACCCTTCTTGAGGTTTCCATTCTTATCTCCCTTTGCTGTTTACCGCCTGGGCTAGTCCTTTCTGATGTGTACCCATTCATGCATGGCGGGCTGGGTGCCCAGGAAGCCTGCTTTGCCACATGCCTGGGCTCTCCTTGGACATGGATTCCCCATGGATTCTAGCTTTCATCTGTCTCCCAGCTGTTGCCTTATATTTACCGTCCCTACCTACCTCACTTTGGAACTCCAGGTGTGCTTCAGCTGGGCATGCTTGTGTTTGTTTCAGACAGCGACTGTCTTTGTTCATTGCTGGCACTTTTCCAGCCCCCAGACAGAACCTTTGGGGACGTTGAGGGTGAGTTTCGAGCCGGCATTTTTCTGTACGAGCTCATTTTTGCTGTGTGCCCCACTGTGTTTGACCTCCCTACCCCAGAAGATGCGTAGCATTCTGTCAAACCCACCAAGCAAATTTCGAAACAGGGGACACACAGATCCTTATATAATTCGGGAAAATGTCCAGAGTCACGGGTTTTTTATGTGTGCGTGTTTTAAGGTATTTTTAATTGTAAAAGTAGATTAAATTCACAAAGCTGAAGTCGTACCACCAGAAAATGCAGTTAATGGCTGTTTTATTATTTCTTTTTTTAAAAGAACCACCTTTACAAAAAAATGTCTTTCTGGAAACGGAGCTTTCTCGGCTCTCTCCATGACACCAAATGGCTTTGATAAAAATTGTGATTCCCCCCCACCCCCTCCTCTCCCCCATTGTTGCTGAATACCACTCCAGTAATGAATGGGCCCTTGTACTATTTTGGTGTAAGCTGAGAACGATAATGGCTGCAGAGAGGCTGTAGCGGAAAGAGTTCTTCCCATCAGGCAGCGTCGCGGGGAGGCAGCTCCTTTTAATAATGTGCATTGTGTGTCTTGGCTCTGTTATCCTGCGTGTTTGCTCAGGATTGTTATGTTCCACCTCTTTGTTGAAGCGTCATCAATTGAAAGCGCATGAGGGGGCACCGCATAATGCCTCTCTGATTTCTCCTCATCCAATGATCCTCTTTCCTTTTTTTTTTGATCTCTCAGTAAACCTTGGCTCCGTTTTATGTGCAATGTAACTTTGACATCTTTTGTACGTCTTACCAGAATTCGATAAGTACTACAGTGAAGACGCTTTGAGTTAAAGCGTTTGGCTCTTCAGCTGAGGTGGGCCATGGAGCCTCACCAGCCGCGTTGCAAAGTCTATAGAGAGCCACCTCACCACCACCACCCCGGTGCTTTTTGAAAGGACCTGCTGCTAGTGCACATACATAGAGATCAAAAGCATCTGCATGGCATGTAGAAGGTCCCAGGTTCCATTCCTAGCATCTCTAGTTGAAAGGAACAAGCCAGAGGTGATGTGGAAGACCTCTGTACCTGAGACCCTGGTGAACAGCTTCCAGTCTGAGTAGACAGTATTGACTTCGATGGACTGGTGTTCTGATTTAGCATCAGACAGCTTCATATGTGAGCTTCTTGTGTCACTCTTCCTGTATCTCTTGTATATGTACTGTGGCTCCTGCCGCAGCAGGACTGTAAGGGATAGTCACTCCGTAATGAAGATCCTTCTGTCTCTGTGAGCCTTGATTTGTCCCTTTCTGCACAATGCATCCTCATTCTCAACTTGTGTTTTCCGTCCCCAACTTTCTCAGTCTTCTGCAAATTGTCCTCCTGGCCTTCTCACCAGCTAGGTCATAACTTTTGCTCCCCGCTCTTCCTGTCACGTGACTCTGGTGTCACATGACATTACCACATGCTTTGCAGTTAGTGTACACACAAACACAGGAAGCAGCCTTATCCTGAATCAAACCTTTGGGTCCATCGAGCTCAGTATTGTCAACTCGGACTGGCAGCAGCTCTTCCAGGGTGTCAGGCAGAGGTCTTCCACATCACCTACTACCTGATCCAAGAGCTACAGTCAAGGTAAAAATCAAACCTGTGGGGTGCTGGGCAATGCTCCCTCTAAGCTGTGGAGTCTTGTGAGCAAAAATTCTACTTTGTGAGTGACTGGCATTAAAGTTGTAAGCAAGTGATTTGGCTACTGCATAAATTAGTTTGCTCTGGAGCTATCCTTCCTGAGCCGAGACAAAAATGTGTGAACTGGAGGCTTAAAAACTGTGAGCTGGCTCACACTAACTCAGCTTAGAGGGAACACTGGTGCTGGCCTCACCCTAAGCAACGTCTGATTGTGCTTCAACTAGTATCTTATGATGTGAGTTACGCTGCCCAGCTACAGAAGGCATTTTAAAGTGGATGAGCAGAGCACAGGAAAGGGGTGAAGAACCTCACTGTGTTTGCTCACAAAACCACTTCCATCCATCCACATCGCTCTCAATCCTGCATCTTTTGCAACTGGGGCTGGGGGGTGTGTGTGTCTAAACACCACCAATGCTCCCTCTAAGCTGCGGAGTCTTGTCAGCAAACATTCTACTTTGTGAGCAACTGGCATTCAAGTTGTGAGCGAGCGATTTGGCTACTGCAGAAATTAGCATAAATTAGCCATCCTTCCTGAGCCAAGACAAAAATGTGTGAGCCAGAGGCTAAAAAACTGAGCTAGCTCACACTAACTCAGCTTAGGGGGAACACTGACCACCACACCTCTCTGCAAATTGACCACCCCAGCTCCACTTTACAGCTGTGTGGTCAACCCACGTTCTGACCGATAGATCTTCTGCCGCCATGTCTAATTACCCTCTCGGCTGTAGAATGAATACATAGCAAAATGGGGAATGCATTCTTCGGTGTAGGGCGAAGAAATGAGATTCAGCCATGTGATGATATTGCAAAAAAAGGTCAGTGCCATTATGGGAAACATTAACGAAAGCATCGCACACAAGACCTAGGAAGTAATAGGTTTGCATTGCACTAGTGAGAGTATTCCTCCTCACAAAAAAAAAATAATTACTTCCCCCATTTGGTTGGAAATTGTGTTCATTATATCTCCAACACTCCAGTGTGATTTGTTAGCAACCGTTCTCGCTCATTCCTCGTTATCTCTGTTTATCTCGAAGTATGTCTCACAAGTCATAAAGAGCGATTTCCGCACAGTACACAGTGTGCATCCGATAAAGTAGGCTATTGCCTATATACACAATATGTCCTTTTATGTCTTATGAAATACAAACTGGTGAGAATTCCGGTGGAGGGTTTGGTAGTCATATCACATATGGAAAATAAAGAAAAATAGCATATCTGATTACCGGGCTTTGGAAGGAAGGAAGGAAGGAAGGAAGGAAGGAAGGAAGGAAGGAAGGAAGGAAGGATAAAGAGTCAACAGTTCCCACGGCTGTAAGGCACAAAATCCTATAGTTGGAAGGGATCTTTTAGTTCAGGGGTGGCCAGACTGCAGCGAGGGAGACGCATGTGGCTCTTTCACACAGTCTTTTTCCAGCACTATAATATCCTTTTTAAGGTGTGGTGACCAGAACTGTACACAGTATTGCAAATGAGGTCGCACCATTGATTTATATAGGGCCATTGTGATATTGGCTGATCTGTTTTCAATACCCTTCCTAATAATCCCCAGCATAGCATTGGCCTTTTTTATTGCAGTCACACACTGTTGGCTGCAGCCCCACCTCCACAGTGGCTTCTAATACTCCTCCCCCTCCCCCTCCTACACTGGACAGGCAGCTGCCTGTCAGGTGTAGGAGAGGAGGTGGGATGGCTTCCAACACACTCCCCCCACCTCCTTCACCTAAGAGGCAGTTGTCTGTCGGGTGCAGCCCCACCTCCACAGTGGCTTCTAATACTCCTCCCCCTCCTACACTGGATCTCCCTCAACACCAGGCAGGCCAGTATGTGTCAAGTGTAGGAGCAGGGCCAGGGTATGAATGTTTATGGGGAGATAGTAAAGGACATTTCTAGGAGCCATTTCGATGCGTGCCAACCTGAAAAAATGTCCACCACATCACCACTCCCTCACACCAACTCCCCCTCACACCTCTCACCTCTTAGTGCCCCCAAGAAAGCTCCTGGCAAATGTCGCGCCAGATACACCAACACTACAAGGAGGAGGCAGCTTAGGAATGCTGCAAAGACATTTGCACATAGTACTCCTGCAGTGCACTGAGCTGCACAGGCCAAGTACCAGCAAGATCACCCTGAGGTGCTCAGAACAACACAGTCTCCATATGAGCAAAACAATCCAGGAACACAAGTAGAGAGGCCATCACTTTTAAAATGCACTCCCTTAGTGTATGGCTGATGGCACTGCTCCTCAGCATATATCGCCACCAATCAGAAGGCAAAGCCCGGGTCCCGCCCACACCACAACTGCTGCGACAACCTGGTCTTTTGCATATGGAAGCTGATTGGACTTCAGTCCATTCCACACCTCAAACTCCCCCCCCCTCCCCGCAAGGCAGTTGGAATTTTCAGTTGCATAACATACCTCATAGGGGAGAGGAGAATGGGTAACAATGGTTACCACTCTCCAGGTGAGGGCTACAGATAACTCAAACATACAAATGCTCTTCAGGTAGCAGAGATCAGTCCCTCTGGAGAAAACAGTGGACTCTGTCATTAAACCCTGCTGAGGTCGCCACAGGAAACTGACACTGTTTGCCCAAAGCCAGAGCACTCTCCCCAGAGCCTCTTTCTAGATCCCGTTGTATTTATTTCCGCAACGGGCATTATTTCTAGTATATATATAAAAGGGAATATAAAGGGGAGATGCCTATTTACTACTAATGGACTCTAGTACACAGTAAGAATGTACACATAAAGAGTATTAGCAGGAAGAAACATGCTTCTTTGACTTTGAGAACATTATATGTGGGATAAAACTTCTGTTCAAATTCTACTGTAATATTTTGATTATATAATTCATCAGAAGTATACGTTGTCAGTGGTGGAGAGGGTCTCCATCCTGCTATTTGCAGCCAAAACTGTCATTGCAACCCACTGGAAAACAACAATGACACCTACAATTTCGCTTTGGCACAAGAAGTTGTGGGATTTGTATATTATGGCTAAACTCTCGGATAACCTTACGAGACTTGACAAGATTCCAACACAATCTTCTTTTATAGCAGTCTGGTTCCCGATATTGGAATATTTACAACAATTCGATGATATCCCAAAAGAAATAGACACTTTTCATCTGTGGTAAAACCAGAGCCTCTTTCTAGATCCCGTTGTATTTATTTCCGCAACGGGCATTATTTCTAGTATATATATAAAAGGGAATATAAAGGGGAGATGCCTATTTACTACTAATGGACTCTAGTACACAGTAAGAATGTACACATAAAGAGTATTAGCAGGAAGAAACATGCTTCTTTGACTTTGAGAACATTATATGTGGGATAAAACTTCTGTTCAAATTCTACTGTAATATTTTGATTATATAATTCATCAGAAGTATACGTTGTGATTGTTCATTCTATTGTTGTTGTAGTGCTATTGCAACCACAGGACATACTGTTGTTACTTAGTTGTTGTTACTGCCTCTGAAAGTGGGACACAGGCCAGCCCTCCTTAATGGCCGCTCTCTCCATTACTCTGTTTTGTATTTTTGGGACCCAAGATCTGCCCGTGGAAACAGTAGTTTCTGTGTCATAGATTAGTTGGGTTTTTTCTTCTTTGCGTATACATGTTGATCAAGTAAAACATGTCCTGATGGTTACTACGGTGAGTTTCTTAGAATCTTAGGGGAGATTAGAAGGGAGGAATGTTGAAAAAGAGGGAGGTCAAAAGCAGGAATAAAAAAAATGCAATCTCCATATGCAAAGGCTGTGCATATTGGAATGCTTGGGGGTTATTTATTTATTTTATTTATTTTTCGTATTTATACCCCGCCCTCCCCCTTGGGGCTCAGGGCGGCTTACAGAGGCAAGGCTAAACCTTGCCATGGTAAAACATAATATACAAACAATTTAAAAACATACAATACATCTAAAATAGTTCATAGTTGGGTGTGGCTTAGCGCTGTGTGTGATGGTTGTTGGTTTCTCAAAAAACACTGTAGAAAAAGGAATGCTGAACTAGATGGGTGTCAAAGTCATAGCTTGCCTAGGGTGCCCAAAAACCTTGGGTCAGCCTCGATGGCTCACCATCCCAAGTAAATTTGGACTTATGGGTCACCCTTCCAGAAAGGTCGGGAACCAGTGCTTTAGGCCATCTAGTTCAACCATTTGCTCAGTGTAATAAATCCAAAGCGAGAGCATCACCAACAGATGACTGTCCAACTTCTGCTCAAAGATCTCTAGTGAGGGAAAGCCCTTCCCTCCAACCCCCGGGTCATTGGTTTCACTAGCAAAGCACTCTTAACATTGGGAATTCTCCTAATGTTCAACCAAAAACTACCTTCCTGTATGTCACGGTAGAGCCAGGGAGTCAGGCTGGGAGGGTGGGTCACAAGACAGGTCCGAGGGTCAGCCGGGAGAGCAGTCAGCAGAGCGTTAAACAAGTCCCAAAATACCAGACACAGCCATAGTCAAATGTTACCAGAGGTCAGAGTCCAGATAGCAAAGCCAAGAGCGTCATCAGATTCAAAGCTGGGAGTCAGGAGCCAGAGCAGAAGTCCACAAACACAAGCTGAGTCCAAAAAGCCACAGAGTCAAACAGGAATCAAGGTGGAGAGCTTCTGGTTCTGCGAACAAGGTTGCCAGCACAAATTGCTCATGGCCAGAGGCCCTACTAAATAGTGCTCTGGCTCATTAACCCATTAGTACCTTTGTGCGAGGTCCTGGCTGCTGTTAAAACTCAGGGCTCAAGGATCTCCACCCTCTTGAACGTGCTTCTTTTCGTCGGCTAGCCAGATCCTGACGTCTCCTATCCCTAAGCCAGTTTACAGGTGGGGGAGATGCAGGTGGTGAGCTGCTTACAGCAGATCAATCCCAGGTGCAAACCGTCCTGTAGTTGGCTCAGATTGCTGTGTATCCTCCTCCGAACTTACAGTAGGTGCAGATCCTGATGCTTCTTCAGCTCTTAAAGGCACAGAATCCTCCCCTCTTAGGCTGTCAGGAGCTGGGTCTGGGGCTGAGTCAAGGGCAGGCATGACACTGTAACGTAAGCCTACTAAACTAACCCAGATTTGATCTGGGTACCCAAAGAGCTATGACATGGTTTCTGGGGCCAGAATTATTTGAGTCTAATACATGCACAGTTCTCTTCCTGATACATTTAGTTTTCCCTAGGTGAGAAAAGAAGTGGAGGGGGATACATACTCAATCAGAAGGTCACTTTATTGGCCTAACCAAGATGTAAAGTGCCGTCAAATCACAACCAATTTATGATGACCTCGTGGGGTTTTCAAGGCAAGTGAGAAGCAGCGGTGGTTTGCCATTGTCTTCCTCTGCAAAGTCTTCCTTGGTGGTCTCCCTTCCAAGTACTGACCTTTCCCATTTGCTATTCTGTATCTCGGTTAGGGGGATGTGGAATGGTACAGTATAGCTCGAAACTGAGTTTCCAAGACTTGACAAGATCAAGCTATACTGTACATTCCACATCCCCCTAACCGAGATACCGAATAGCAAATGGGAAGTGGAACGGCGGCAGCACGAAACACAAGAACATGGCAGCATTAAATGGCAACAATGCAGGAGCAGTTTACTTGCAGTAATTTAATTCAAAACATTGACTTTTGTGCAGTTGTAGTGTTCGTTTGTATTGCTTCACACTAATACCCAATTATAGTTACATTTGATCGAAACTACGTGCCTCTCACATGGTTATTCCAAAGAAACCGGCCTGGAGAGAAGAGATAGTTGTAGGGTTGACTTAAAAAGCGCCCAAAAGATGCAAAGGGGATGAGCAGAGAAGGGTTTTCAGGACTGGAAGTAAAAGAGTCCCTAACCAGGTGGGGATGGTACGGAGGAAGACTGGCTGGCTGGTTCAACACAGAAAAAGGAGAAGCTAAGAAAGAGGGGCAGGTAGAAAGACATGGAGGAATAGTTTCGGGAAGGGAAGCAGAACAGGAGAAGCAAAAATTATACTCTGCCTGTCTTAGCAGGGAGGTCCACATGATTTCAGTGTCGGCAATGATGGGAAAAGCTTTAGGAGCAGATTCAGTTACAAAAGTGGAGGACTTTGCAAGCCCTTTTCAAGCGCCTGTGCACAGACAGGAGAAGCAGTACTACTGGCCGAAACCGGTACAGAATTAGGATGTGTGATGATCTTGGGCCAACATTTGGGCATCTGGCTGCCCACTAGTAAAATATAAGATCGCACTGTGATTGGCGGGCCTTTAGGATCCAGGAGGACCACATAGATGAAAGAGTCAGAATCCGAGCAGTCATGGGATAATTCAGGCTTTCTGTTGTAAGGGGGTTCGAGTAAGGAATGTTCAGGTGATGTAATGGAGAAGGGAAGATGTGCCCAGCTGCAGCTGATTGAGTCAACTTGGATGGGAGGCATGACTGAGACTTGTGGACAATGGTCAAGGAGAAGAAGAAGAGTTGGATTTATACCCCGCCTTTCACTCGAACTCTCAAGAACAGCTTACAATCCCCTTTCCTCTCCCCACAACTGACACCCTGTGTGGTAGGTGGGGTTGAGAGCGCTCTTTCGAGAACTGCTCTTGAGAGAACAGCTCCAAGAGAACTGCGACTGACCCAAGGTCACCCAGCTGGCTGCATGTGGAGGAGTGGGGAATCAAACCCAGTTCTCCAGAGTAGAGTTTGCTGCTCTTAACCACTACACCAGACTGGATGAATGGTGCTACTTGGGCACTTGATTAGATTTCCAGCGTATATTGTGAAGGAAATTCTGAGAGGGTCTTGTAGGATGCAAACTGCAGTACTTGTAGCCCCCTGGTGACCTCGCTGTCAAAGTGGATTCGTGGGATCAGATTGCATGTTAATGCTGGACAGCAGCAAGCCTCTCCTTCTTGTCAGAGCAGCTGGGCAACAGATTAACAGCGCAATCCTAAACAGAGCTACATCCTTCTAAATCCCCTGAAGTTGGTGGGCTTAAAAGAGTGCAACTCTGCTAAGAATCGTGCCATGTGTTGCTCAGGGGAAGTTGTAGCATCTCCTTCCTTCCGCGAACATCTGTCGCAGACGTCTGCACAATCCTCCCAGTGAAGCCGTTTGATATAGAACTGATGTACACAATTAGCAGATCAGTAGGTAAAATTGTTCCTGGGCTATGACTTTTCAGACCATGGGCTGGTGGAATCACATATTTGAATTTGTTGTTGTTGTTCAGTCGCACAGTTGAGTCTGACTCTTCGCGACCCCATGGACCACATCACGCCAGGCCCTCCTGTCTTCTCTTGTACTCCGGAGTTTGCTTAATTTCATGTTCGATAACACTGTCTAACCATCTCATCCTTTGCCGTCCCCGTCTTCTTTGACCTTCAGTCTTTCCCAGCATCAGGGTCTTCTCCAGTGAGTGCTCCTTTCTCATTGGGTGGCCAAAGTATTTTAGCTTCAGCTTCAGTATCTGGCCTTCCAGGGAACAGTTAGGGTTGATTTCTTTTATTCGAATATCTGAATACATACCCCTGTAATAAAATAAGCGTGTCAGAGAGAAAAATATCCCAGAACCTCTTCCTTGGAGAGATTATTATTTGGAGAACTTAGTCAAGAGAACCCCCTTCTGCAGTCCGTAGCACTGTAATCCAGGAGCCGTTTTATCCCGTGTGCTGTTAATGCATCGACAGGCTTTTATATTAACCTTGACTCGTACTCCGCCAGGAATCGCTTCCCAATATTGGGTCTAACAAAGTGAAAAACTGAATTGTGGATCCTAATTATGATTTTGTCCGGTTTACCAATTAAAAATGACAGCATTAGTTGTCTGGGGGGGGGGGGGGCGGTTTCTGTTCCCTTCCTTAGATAGCCTTGGACCATTTGATATAAAATGTCTTGCAAGCTAATAGGTAATTTGTTAAATTCATAAGCCTGCCAGAAAGAAGTAACGATCCTTTTTGTTCATCGCGGGGTTGCGATACCTTTTAAAAAAAAAATTCCCTGTTTGCCAAAAGGCAGAAAGATGCGCCTGGGCTCCCTGGAGTGGAGCTCCTTTTAGTTCTATCTCCAGCACTTTTTTTTTTACAATTGCATTCATTGTTTGAATGAAAATGGAAGGATGTTTGACCCGAGGAGGTCTTTAAAAATGACAGTAAGCGGTGTAAATTCTGCACTCCAATCAAAGGGAGGGACGAGTGGGTCTCCTCCGTTCTGCTCTGTTGTCTTTCTTGACTGTACTCTGCCCTGCCTTTCGATTCCACTTGGACAGTGCTTAACATTAATATTGGAACTGACATTTTGGTGGTTTGCTGTGTTTTCCTGCTTATGTCTCCCCCTCCCATGCTGGTATGTTATTGATACGCATCAGTGTCTCTCTGGTTTTTATCAAACCACAGAGCAAAAACAACTGCATGATTGCATCGGGGCCCTCCCTTCCTCCCTCCCTCCCTTCCTCCTTTTCCACACCTCAGTGTTGCCACTGTTTCCTAGCGAGTTGAATCCCCAACTGATGCTCCGACTTTGTGGCACCCCTTCCTCAGAAGGGCATTTATTTCAGGGAATTTTTTCTTTGGAAACCCCCCCTCCCCATGTGTTCCGTACTTCCTTTGTGCAGCCGTGTCGTCATGTACTTGTCAGCAACGGAACCTCCTCCCCCCCGGATATGCAGTAGTGTTATAACATCATAACATTGCTTTGTTTAAAGGGAGGGGCTGGATGTTTCATGGGGAACAGCGTGGTTGCTGCCATTCCAAAGGTCCCCTGTTCCTCCTTAGGCGCCAACTAAGAAAATGGCTGGCTATCGTCGAACTGGATACACCAATTCGTAACAGTTTTATTCAATGATTACGAAGCACACTAAATGTGTCCTCGTGTACTTTGTTAGCGATGGGACCTCTCTTTTTTTGCAGTAATGTTATAACATCATATCATTGTAAAAAAAGAAAGAAAGAAAAGAAAACACACCGGGAGCTATAGGGGAAGGGGGAGTAGAATGAAGAAACAATGGAAGCATGTGGTGTCAAAACCTACACACCACCAGCATTCCCTCCCCCCATAAGGCAACCGCTCTCCCTAATGGCATCCCCTCCCCCCATCAGGCATCCCCCCACTCCCCCCCCATTGGCTGGACAGCCCTCCAATGGGGACAGAAAAGGAGGGAGGAGTCAGGGTTTGTCAGGCGGGGGCTGTTTGGAGCAGTCGAGTAGCCCTCAGGGGTGGTGTTTTGCAAGCTGGGGCAAAATGACAGCCTTCGTGGATTTTACAGGGGGCCTTTGTGCTTTTGGAAATGTGGTGGAAGTGACTATAAATGTTAAATGGGGGGGGGAACCCTACCTACCAAAAGGAAAGGAAAGGAAAGGAACTTCATGCACAGGTAATTGCGCATGAAACCTCGCTGCCCATTTTGTCCCAACTTTATGTTGCTATATTATAATGAAAAACAATTCACGTGATAACACAGTCAACATTACGCTTATAAAAAATTAATGGATAGCTCAGGGGACAACCGGAGGGGGGTGAACATGCAACACTGATAATACAAAAGGGTGGGGTGAAACAAAATTCAAAATTGGGAATTCCTCACTGGAAGACTGCGAGTTCAGGTCTGAAGAGGAAAAAATCGCAGAAAAGGTGGATTTGGAAAACGCAGAGTAATGGGGCACTAAATATGGATCTACTCCTGGGGACACAAAAAGTTGTGCAGAAAGTTCTACAAGGTTTGATTATTCAAGAACACTGATACAGAGATTTGCGTTTGTGTGGAGATTCTTTCTTTCTTTCTTTCTTTCTTTCTTTCTTTCTTTCTTTCTACATTAATATATATTAAATTATGTTACAATAATAGTAATAATGTCTTAAAACTATAATGAAGGGGATGTTGGGGAGAAATATTTTTTCTTTTCTATATACCCTGTAATGTATGCATGTGTGTGTGTGTGTGTGTGTGTGTATGAAAAAATTGTTTCATAACCCCTCTTTTCTTCTTGTATCCCCTCTATATTATACTTTGCTTTTCAAAATAAAAAATGTATATAAATTATGTTGCAATAATCTGTGGCTATAAGTAATAAGGCTAGCACGATCTCATCAGCTCTTGGACGCTAAGCAGGGTCAGCCTTGGTCTGTATTTGGAAGGGAGACCACCAAAGAATACCAGGGTCATGATGCCGAGGCAGGCAATGGCAAACCGCCCCTGAAAGCCTCTTGCCTTGAAAACCCCCTCAGGGTCACCGTAACTCAGCTGTGATTTCACAGCACTTCCCACCACCATCATGTCGGCACCACATAGGCACTTGGTAACCCAGAAGGAAAAGGATACAGGAATTGTTAATTGCAACCGAGTGCACGTGTGCAGGGTTGGTTTAACATGTTTTGTCTCAAGGCACACCCATTCCTTTCAGGGCCCAGATTACTGCCAGCCAGGCCCAAGACAAGCGCCAGCAGCGGTCATGGGTCGGATACAGCCATCAAAAGCAACCCAGGCTCACACCGGGATGTCAGTCACCTCCCGTGTTGCTGACAGCTGGGAATGCGCTGAGCCCCTGCACTGTGTCCCCTCCCACCAGTCATTTGAACGTCTTGACCAGAGAACTGGACCCTCTCTAGGGATGCCAGCCTCCAGGTGGGACCTGGGGATCTCCTGGAATTACAGCTCATCTCCAGACTACAGAGACCAGTTCCCTTGGAGAGAAAAAAATGGTGCTATGAAAGGTAGACTGTGTGGCACTGAACCCCACTGAAGTCCCTGTCCACCCCGCAATCTCTAGTTGTTTCCCATCCAGGACCTGGCAACCCTACCCTGCACACTTGCCTGGAATGGAACAAATGTGGGAAATCAAAGTATGATTGATGATTTGGCAAATTTATCAGTGCCTCTCTGAAAGCAAGATCAGGTAATTGGGAACCCCAGAATCTTCAGACAGGAGGGAGTTTTGTTTGCATCCCTAGGCAAAGGAGTTGAAATAAAAAGGTGTTACCAGATGAAATAGGAAAGATCTACCTGATGGAGAGCAGGGGTGAGGCGATGGAGTTAGAGGAGTCGCCCTCTACATGACGTGCCCCGTTGCACTTTGACTCCTGGCCACTAACAATGTATTTATGCTGAGTCGGCCTCTGTTGTGTACATTTCCCATGTATCGGACAGCAAAGATCTATCTAAGACCACCTCTTAAGCCCTCTTTTATCTCTTTTTCCTAAGTGAACTGTATATTAGTTGTTGTAGATTTTCCGGGTTGTCTGGCCGTGGTCTTGGCATTGTAGGACCTGACGTTTCGCCAGTAGCTGTGACTGGCATCCTCAGAGGTGTAACACAGAACGACGGAGTATCCTTGACACAGAGAATACTCCATCTTTCTGCGTTATACCTCTGAGGATGCCAGTCACAGCTACTGGCGAAACGTCAGGTCCTACAATGCCAAGACCACGGCCAGACAATTCAGAAAATCTACAACAGCTAATGAACTCTGGCCGTGAAAGACATTGACAGCGTATTTAACTGTATGTTCTTTTAAGTCTTGATGCTGCTGTTCGAGCATCTTTTTGTAACAAGTTTGCAACCCCTCATTACTGACTCGGTGAAATAAATGAATCATGGGCAAACCAGTGATTAAACAGTGTAGCTTCGAGAAAGTTATTGTCTGTGAAGGAGACATATATATTCTCTCTGAAGTAGACACTGTTCTCTGCTGCTACTTTTGCAAACATATGAAGCTGTCCGGTTTGGCTCTGAGAAAGCCATTTGTTTCTTCTTAAAGGAACATGGCTGAAAACCAAGACCAAATCTACCTATTTTCATCTGTGGAATGCTGGAAGGCCCCGGTGCCTCTTTTGATGGGCTGAACAGATGGAGCTGCTTAAGGCCCGATTCATAGCACATGTTTCTGGGTGGAAAAATCTATATCACTACCAGATGAAGGCACGTAAGAACATAAGAAGAGCCCTGCTGGATCAGAACAGTGGTCCATCCAGTCCAGCATCCTGGCTCACACAGCGGCCAACCAGGTGCTCTGGAGGGCCAACAAACAGAGCACAGAGGCTTTCTTTTGATGTTAAGAACATAAGAAGAGACCTGCTGGACCAGACCAGTGGTCCATCTAGTCCAGCATCCTTGCTCACACAGGGCCCAATCAGTGTCTCTGGAGGGCCAACAACAGGGCAGAGAGGCCAAGGCCTACCCCTGATGTTACCTCCTGGAACTGGGATTCAGAGGCTGAATACCCATGCCAGGAGTTTTCATAGGCATTACCACTGAAATTTCTTTAAACGTGAAGTGCAGTTCAGAATTTGCAATTCCGCTAACAGGGAATGGCAGACTGGGGTAGGCTTCCCCAAATCCTCAATACTTAATCAAATCCACAGCAAGGTCATTCATGTCGGAAAATACTGCTCCCATGTTTCAGCAACACTGAAACAAGCAGTTTGTCTTTATCTGCCTTTGTGGTATTTTAAACCTGTTGTGCCAAGTTGTATTCTGGAACATCATTAAATCGCCAGCAGTACACTTGATCAAGAATAACTAGCCATATGTCATTTCCATGGGGTCACGAAGAGTCGGACTCGACTGTGCGACTGAACAACAACAACAAAGCGTGGTAGCCGTTAGTTTTTCTCACCCTAACAGCTAACAGATTGATTGTGATGTAAGCTTTTGTAGACCAAAGCCTACTTATCAGATGCCACTAATACAGAAAGCCACTAATGCAGGTATAAGACTACAGAACCCAATGTGCAGTGTGCCTTTAAGTGAACTTAATTTAATTATTTATTTAATTTGTTTGTAACCCACCTTTCTCCCCAGTGGGGACCCAAAGCGATTTACATCATTCTCCCGTCCTCCATTTTATCTTCACAACAGCCCTGTGGGGTAGGTTAGGCTGAGAGTGTGACTGGCCCAGGGTCACCCAGCAAGTTTCCAGGACATGAGTGGGGATTCGAACCTCGGTCTTCCAAATGCTAGTCTGACACTCTTTACCACTACACCCCACTGCAAAAAATACAGGAAAATGTTCTAGTATTTTGAGAGAGGGAGGAAAACTTCCCTTTGTCAACTCTGTCCACCCCATGCATAATTTTATAAACCTCTATCATGTCCCCATTCATTCGTCTCTTTTCTAAACTGAAAAGTCCCAGACTCTCCAGCCTTTTTTCATAGGGAAGGACCTCCAACCCCCCTAATCATCTGTACTTTTTCCAGCTCTGCAGTGTCCTTTTGTAGATATGGTGACCAGAACTGTACACAGTGTTCCAAACGAGGCCGTGTCATAGACCTAACATCTAAACTGTGCATAGAAATTAGACCTAAATCTCGCATTTTAATGTACCCTGTTCTTCAGTCGAGTCAACCTAAAAGAACAAGAAAAGGCCTAGAGGGAGTATGATTTTTTTTAAAACTTACCCTACTTCAGTTCACATGGAAATACAAAGCCATTTTATTTTATTTGTACTTATTTACTGAGGACATTTATCTGCCGTCTCTCCAGTGTCCCGTTGTACAATCTCTGTGTTAAAACTATTATTCGTATTTACCCAGACTGATGACCCAGTATTTAAACCGTGTTTCCAGGACATTTAGGCTGCGATCACATGCGCCTTTAGATCCGACATAGCTGCGAATGCCTGACAGATCTAAAGGGAGCGATCAGACAGCAACATCTGGGAAGCGTCCCGCAGTCATTGGCAACCCGTGCTGCTCAGCCGCAGAAAAAACGCCAGGGGAAAGTCTGGCTCTAACAGGTTCTGACGGGCAACGGACGGACTTCCCCCCCGTCTGATTGCACAAGCATGCTCTTATGTCATTGGGATGGTCTGATCATGCCATACCGGCTCGGTGCCGGTTCCCCCCCCCCCTTCGCAGTATGCGCATCATCGCATACTCCATAGGGGACCCTCAGTGCAGAGGTGCGATTCCTTGTTTGTGTGCATAGAAAGCAAACTGCCAAAAAAAACCTGACTCACCCGCAGTTGCGTCTGATCGCACACTGACGGGCTGCGCTCGCAGCTACAAAGGGAGGTGTGATCTCACAACTGCGTGTCAAATTCCTCAGGAGGAAATAGCCTCGCTTCCCCTCCGCTCCAACCGGCACGTGTGACCGCAGCCTTAGAAAGTTACTTTAAGGGAGGTTTTGAAATACAGTATTATAATCTTGATGGGGGGAGTCAAATTGCTGTTTCTCTGGGACTTGACAATTTTGGTGGTTGTTGATCAGGATAATATTTCTGGTAAAGTGGCACGGCTGTGCTTTTCAAAACCTTTGCCTGCCCAGAGGCTCGAGAACTGCAGAAACTGTTCTCATGGTGACACGCTTTACACGATGGCTGCTTAATGCCAGGTTATTGATGCCACTGATAAGTGTGGGAAATACATGCCGTCGGTGCCATTCTCTTCCAATAAATGAGATCCGCAATCGGGCACTTGTTTTCTGCTGAACTTGCAAATGAGACAGACGCTGAATGAGCAAAGTGAACGTGCATACTTTTCGTAGACGCATTAATGCAATTCTCTTTTTATGATCTGTGACTCCCTTGGGTGGGAGATTGGCAGGTGAAAAGCAGACTCTGTCCAAGAGTCTCAGATGAGCCGGCCCGGAGCTGGTAGTGACTGGTTGCCCTTTCTGTTGTGTCTGCAGCACAGGGATGCAGTCCATGACCTGCTCCTGGATGTTATCACCTGGGTCGGCATCCTCCTGTCCCTCGTCTGCCTCCTGATCTGCATCTTTACCTTCTGCTTCTTCCGTGGGCTCCAAAGTGACCGAAATACGATCCATAAAAACTTGTGCATCAGCCTGTTTGTGGCAGAACTTCTCTTCCTCATTGGAATCAACAGGACGGACCAGCCGGTAACTATCATGTCCAGACACACTGAGCTAGGGGTGTGCATTCGGATCTTCCTGATCCAAAAATATACCCAAAAAACATCTTTTTGGTAGTTTTCGGGTATATTTCAGCATCCCAAATATATCTGAGATTTTTCGGGAGAACCAAAAAAATCCCAGATATATTCGGGAATTACCGACAAACCCGGTAAAACAGCTGAGGGGCTGGAGCAGATTGTTCCTACCACTCAGCTGTTTTCAGGCTTTCTTCTGCAGTCCCTTTAAACAGGGGGTGTTTAAAGGGACTGCAGAAGACAGCCTGCAAAACAGCT
>NW_015167059.1:1961912-1983287 GCF_001447785.1 Gekko japonicus
AGCTGGGGCTCTCTTGAGCAGTTCGGCTTAAAGCAGAGTGCCCAAAAGAGCCCACAAAGCATCTGATCCATCAGGGAGAACTCTTCCTATGGGCTCTTCCTGCTGGCTCACCTGGGGTTCTCTTGGGCAGTTCGAAATACCCAAGAGAGCCCCAGTTGAGCCCACGGGAAGAGTTCTCCTCATGGGATCAGCTGCTTTGCAGGCTCTTTTGGGCAGTCCCATTTAAACCGCACTGCCCAAAAGAGCCCGCTGAGCCAGTGGAGAAAGTTCTCCCTGCAGGATCAGCCACTTTGTGGGCTCTTTTGGGCAGTCCGGTTTATACTGCAGTGCCCAAGGGAGCCTCAGCTGAGCTGGTGGGGAAAGTTCTCCCTGCGGGATTATGTGCTCTGTGGGCTCTTTTGGTCAGTCCAGTTTAAAGGGGCTGCTCGAAAGAGCCCCAGCTGTGCCACTTCTCAGCTGTTTTTTGCAGCTTTGCCACCGCTTTTTTTCCCTCCGTATTTTTTGGTTCAGGTTTATTGAACCTGAAAAATTTTGGGATTTCCAAAAAAATCCCGGATTCAAATAATTTACCAGTATTGGGATCTGAGTTTTCTCAGGTCCAATAGACCTGAACCAAAAAAATACCAAGAAAAAAACCCTGCACACTCCTACACTGAACCCTTATTCTTTGCACTGGTCCTGCAGTAAAACATCTCCCTGTTTGATGGAAAACAAGTCTATCGGGAGCTATTGGCTGTGACAGCTAGGCTTGGATACTCCAGCTTCAGAAACAGTGTACTTCTGAATACCATTTGGGGAGGAATAATGCTCTTCTAGCCATACTTATTGGCTTCCAAGAAGCATCTGGCTGGCTACCATTGCAGGCAAGATACCAGTCTAGATTTGGGTTGCCAGCCCCCAGGTGGGGCCTGGGGATCTCCCGCTTTTACAACTGATCTCCAGCTGACAGAGATCAGCTCCCCTGGAGAAAATGGCTGCTTTGTAGGTTGGACTCCATGGCATTCTACCATGCTGAGGCCCCTCCCCAAACCCGCCCTCTCCTGGATCCACCCCCAAAGTCTCCAGGTATTTTCCAACCCAGACCTGGAAACCCTAGTCTAGATCAGGGTCCCCAGCCTTTGAAACTTTTTTGAATTGTGACACGGGGTAGTGGCCACAATCACAACATGGCTGACACTGAAGGCAGAGCCAGCCACAAAATGGCTGACACTGAAGGCAAAGCAAGCATAGCACTAAAATAAACCTTCAGTCTTTCAGGCAAAAGCCCTGTTTAACAGGGTGCCTTTTAAAAATGAACATCTTGTTTCAGAATAGATCCAGGTGGGCAGCCATTTTGGTCTGAAGCAGCAGAACAGATTTTGAGTTCAGTGGGACCAGTATGTCAGGAAGTATGTGATAACTGCCAGTAGACTTCTGCTACACCATAGATAGGCCTAGTTCCCTTTATAAATGATTTCTCATTATAAATATTATAAATTCTCATTTTGAATTCTGACACAGGGCAGTGGCCGCAGTTACAAAATGGCTGACACTGAAGGTGGAGCCAACCACAAAATGGCTTCCACAAGAGGCAGAGCGAGCACAAAATGGCAAGGCATGAGGCCGTGCGTAACTCTAATATAGGGCTGCCAAGTCCCCCCAGGGGCCGGGGAAAACCCCGCCCCAGAGGCCCGTTCCCCACCGCCGGCGGATCGGGCCCCGGGGGGAGCCCCACCCTGGCATGCACGTCACCAGGAAGTGACGTTATGACGCTGGGCACGCTGGGGTGGGGCCACGGTCATCCGATGGTCATGGTCCCGCCCCCAGCATCCCCGGTGTCATAACGTCACTTTCTGGTGATGTGTGTGCGGCGCACGCTCCAGCCGCGGACCAGGAGTTCCCCGGTCCGCAGCTTTTTCAACTTGGCAACCCTACTCTAATAGTAACCTTCAACGTTTCAGACAAAAGCTCTGTTAAATTAAACACTACCGCTTTTTCTCAGAGGGGCTCCAGCTCCTTGGTCATTTTTGTTTCACAGCATAGCCGTGTTGCTCCGCAGTAGAACAGTCTGATTAGGTTCCAGTAGCGCCTTAGGAACCAACAAAATTTTTCAGGGGGTTAGCTTTTGAGAATCAAAGCTCCCTACGTCCAATATCTGTCAAGGGGAACTTCGACTCTCGAACGCTTATACCCTGAAAACCTTGCTGGTCTCTAAACTGCTGGACTCAAACTCTAGATGGCCATTTTCGTTTTCGTTTTCCATACCTTTTCCAGCGTTGCGGTACATTCTTTCAGACGGGACTGCACACAGGATTCCAAAGATGGCTTCTCCATAGATTTAGATAAGGCTGTTAAGAGATTGACTGTGTTACTTTCAGTCCCTTTCCAATTAATCCCTGGCATGGAATCTTCTTTTCTTTTGGCCACTCGCACACACTGGATTGATGTCACATTCAGGGTTGAACTGATTAATTGTCAGCTGTGATTTTGTCCTCGTTGTTGTTCTCCCAGATTGCTTGTGCTGTGTTCGCTGCCCTCCTGCACTTCTTCTTCCTCGCTGCTTTCACCTGGATGTTTTTGGAGGGAGTCCAGCTCTACATCATGTTGGTGGAGGTCTTCGAGAGCGAACATTCGCGAAGGAAATACTTCTACCTGGTTGGCTACGGGATGCCTGCTCTGATTGTGGCTGTTTCAGCAGCAGTAGACTACAGAAGTTACGGCACAGATAAAGTGTGAGTTCCGTTTGGCACCCAAGTTGTGATTTGGGGGATTTTTTTTAAAAAAAGAGAGAGAGGCCACATTGAAACACATTTTGGGAGTTCCACTCACAGGGCAGAGCAAGTTGTGTGACTTTGTTTGGGGTCAGGTGTGTGTGTGGGGGGCTCCCTGAGCGAGGGGCCTAGGGTGGCTCTAAGAAGCACTGGCCAAGGGAACATTGGTCTGATCATATTAAGAGAACCCTTTCCAGATGAACTTTTAAAAGCCCCAGATGTTGTCATTCCTAGTACCGGACTCATATGAATCCCAGTTCACTTCCAGTACGCTAAAGTCAGGGCTATTTTTGGGCAGGAACGCACAGGAACGGAGTTCCGGCTGGCTTCACAGTTGGCCACGCCCACTACAGCCAAAACCTCTGCGTGCGTGGCTACAGAGGGAAGGCCTGGAGAGCGACCCTCCCCGGCGACTCCAAGGCGGGTGGGCCGGGGGGGGCCTGGAAAGATCGGGGAGGGATTTAAATGCCTTCCTGTGCCTTCCCCAGCCTGTCCAAGGGCTGGCTTGCCCGGGCAAGCCAAAAGAAGACATGGGGTGTGGCCTAATATGCTAATGAGTTTCTGCTGTTGGGTGTGGCCTATTATGCTAATGAGTTCCTGCTGGGCTTTTTCTACAAAAAAAGTCCTGGCTAAAGTAACATTACAATGTCAAATAGTGACACACGTGAATACATGAAGCTGCCAGTTTGGTGTAGTGGTTAAGAGCGGCAGACTCAGTTCAGTTCAGTTTCAGTTTATTCGGTATATCACCAGCCCAATTACAAACAATACAAAAGGGTACCAATAATATATATAAAATATTTAAATATAAAACTGCATTTGATCTGCATATGTTAGTTACAAAATTACTAAAACTCTAAATATCTACAATAGTCTATCAACTGAGCGGCAGACTCTAATCTGGGATTGATTTCCCACTCCTCCACATGCAGCTGCTGGTCTGACCTTGGGTCAGTCACAAGTTCTCTCAGAGCTGTTCTCTCACGAGCAATCCTCGAGAGAGCTCTCTCAGCCCCACCTACCTCACAGGCAGTGTTCCCTCTAAGCTGAGTTAGTGTGAGCTAGCTCACCATTTTTTAGCCTCCGGGTCACAGTTTTATGTCTTAGCTCAGGAAGGAGGGCTCCAGAGCTAAGCAGTGGCCACATCACTCGCTCACAACTTTAATGCCAGCTGCTCACAAAGTAGAATTTTTGCTCACAAGACTCCACAGCTTAGAGGGAGCATTGCTCACAGGGTATCTGTTGTGGGGAGAGGAAGGGAAAGGAGATTGTAAACCGCTTTGAGACTCCCAAGTGAAGGGGGGTATAAATCCAATCTCCTCTTCTTCTTATACCAAATTAGACCGTTGGGCCATCAAGGTAAGTGTTATCTACTCTGGCCTCATATGGAGGTCTTTCATATCACCTACTACCTGGTCCTCTTAACTGGAGATGGTGGGGATTGAACCTGCACCCCAAGCAGATGCTGTACCACGGAGCCACGGCCTCTTCCCATAAGAACATAAGAGAAGCCAATGTTGGATCAGGCCAATGGCCCATCCAGTCCAACACTCTGTCACACAGTGGCCAAAACTACCAGGTGGTAGTGGTAAGAGCGGCGGACTCTAATCTGGAGAATGGGGTTTGAATCCCCGCTCCTCCACACGAAGCCACCTGGGTGGCCTTGGATCAGTCACAGTTCTCTCAGAGCCCGTACACTCTGGTTGGCCTAGCTTGGGGGGGGGGGGGGGGGATGTGGCAAGAGTAGAAATGTTTGCCACTTAAAAACAAACAAACCAGGCTAAATGCCTATTCTAGGAGGGGAGAAAGAAAAGACGTGGTTTTGAAAGAACTGAATAAAACAAAATATAATGTGATGACAAGCAAACAATAATTCGTAAAATGAGCCAGCATCGTTCTAAGCAGAGCAGATAGCATTGCTGGTGCTCACTGCTTATTTTGAAAGGGTTACATGAGGGCTGACCTATGGTGGGGGAATACTCAGAAGATCACAAAAAGGTGCAGGCGTGGGAGGAGGGGCTTCATCGTTTGTCACTGGTGATGTCAAATGGCAGATCTATTGGATGGCCGCATTCCACAGAGCCGTCAATGGGCTGGGTGGAGGGGGCGGTAAATTACATGCTGACAGAATCAGAAAATGGCTTGTGCTGGGAGAATAGGACATCACTGCAACCAGGTCTGGCTCTAGAGGGTGGCAAGGCTGGACATTTGCCCCTGTCCTGACACAAGCAGAGAAGAAGAACTAGAAGAGTTGATTGTTATACCCAACCCTTCACTACCCAAAGGAGTCTCGGAGCGGCTTACAATCGCCTTCCCCTTCCTCTCCCTGCGACAGACACACCTGTGAGGTAGGTGGGGCTGAGAGAGCTCTGAGAGAACACCTCTGACAGAACTGTGACTGACCCAAGGTCACCCAGCTGGCTGCATGTGGAGGAGTGGGGAATCAAACCCGGTTCTCCAGATTAGAGTCTACTGCTCTTTACCCACTACACCACACTGGCTCTCAAGGGGTTGCCACTGTCCCAAAACCTCCTAGCATAGAAGGCCGGAGGCGACATGAGAGAATTCTTGTTTGGCATCTCTGGTACTTCTAGGCTGAAATAGCCCACGGAGGCTGCCTTGCCCAAGGGGCCTGTTTGCCAGCAACTGAAGAGGGCACTGCTGCACTAAAGGGTTCAGGTTGCTTCCATCTGTGGCACAGGAGATAAGATGGGATCCTCGCTGGGGCTGATGCCACTGTCTGTCAGGTCCAGGAAGGGATGGGGGTCCACTGGCAACTACGTGACGTGTTTGGACAGCTGAGTTTGCTCTAGAATTTCTTCAAGAAGAAGAACGGGCTTGCCAAGAAAACTCTCCTGGCCTGGGAACGAAATGCAGACGATGGAGGCTATCAGATTCCTCATCCCTCCCGTTTCACCTTGTTTCCATTTCTCTTGTGCAAACTGAACCCGCCACTCCTTATTTTCATGCCATTATCTGCTTCTTGGCATCGGTTCTTTCCCCCCATTAAAATAAATGCATTTTTCAACATTATCATTACATCGGTTGAATAATAGAAGGCATGCAAGTTACATAAAAATAGCAATGAAATTGGGAGCGCCGGCCATGCCAGTATAATGAGACAAGATGCAAAAAAGAAAAAAAAATTAACCCAAAAATGGCATTCGGTGTCCTCCTGAATTCAGATAAAGGCCTGACTCTTATAGAGGCAATCAGACCGTGTCTGGGCTGCACCTCTTGAGAGTGCTGGTGGAATCATATGACTGAAAGCTGTCTCTGTCTCTCTCACACACACACAGACAGAATTCCCCGCACTTAGAAAGTCAGCATCTCAGAGAGGAGGGTTCCCTTCTTGGCATGCTAATTTTTTATGTTAAGGGAGTTGTGGTTTTGTTTTGATTTTTTTTTAATCTAGAGGAGCATTTAGCTGTCATGTGCTCTTGATTATAGTCTGAAGTGGGGCAGGCCAGACCTTGATCTGTTCTCTCAGTGAGAACAAAGGCCCAAAGTCTGACCACTGTGCTGAAGCCAGGGAACTGAGAGGCTGCAGAGTGCCCGGCGTTCGTTCTGCAATGAATCCAGCCTATTTATCAGGGTCTGTGCCCTCTAGTTCCAAAAGAGAGTGCCATGCTTAATTTGTTATTAGCCGGTCTTTCTGCTGAAAAGCTGAAACGGGGCTGATGAAGCCAGCAGAGCTTTCAGTCAAACAAGCAGTGACGGAAGCGTTTATTCTGCACAGTGCAGCAAATTGCCTCCCTCGTTTACAGCTGTGAATACTCAGAATGTATTAGTAACAGCATTATTAACGAAGCCACCGTCAAAGCAGAACTTTTAGGATCCTGCGCCGCAGCAGGAGGCCTCCGGCTTTCTTCACAGGGCTGCCATGTGGTAAAAGAGAACATAAGAACATAAGAGATGCCAATGTTGGATCAGGCCAAAGGCCCATCCAGTCCAACACTCTGTATCCCACAGTGGCCAGAAATACCAGTGCCATCAGGAGGTCCACCAGTGGGGCCAGGACATTAGAAGCCCTCCCACTGTTGACCCCCCCCCCAAGCACCAAGATGACAGAGCATCACTTGCCCCAGAGCCCCTATCTACACCTTGTGGCTAATAGCCATTGATGGGCGCCTGCTCCATATGCTTATCTAATTCCCTTTTGAAGCCGTCCATGCTTGTAGCCACCACCACTTCCTGTGGCAGTGAATTCCACGTGTTAATCACTCTTTGGGTGAAGAAGTACTTCCTTTTATCCATTCTAACCCGACCGCTCAGCAATTTCATGGAGTGCCCACGAGTTCTTGTATTGTGAGAAAGGGAGAAAAGTACCTCTTTCTCTACCTGCTCTTTCCCATGCATAATCTTATAAACCTCGATCATGTCACCCCTCAGTCGTCGTTTCTCCAAGCTAAAGAGCCCTAAGCGCCTTAACCTTTCCTCATAGGGAAAGGAGAATAACATTTCAACCCCTTTTGAGTCCCAAATGTGAGGAGAAGCGTGTCGGGATAATGATGCCAGATGCACTGAAAAGAATCAGCTCAGTCCCAGACATCAGTGGCATGAGAAGAGACCAGCGTGTGTGTGTGTGTGTGTGTCTGTGTGTCCTGTATTCACACCACCACCAGGTAGTGGCAATGCAAGCCCAGGTGGGGATAAGTGCACCTTGATCAAGGAGGCAAAATAATTTGAGCCAGCCTTGGACGTCCGTAGGAATACCCCCTTTTCTCCAGCTGTCTCTTTGCTGTTTAGCTGTGCTGGAATCAGTGAGGTTAGCCTTGCTCTTCCAAGACACTCCTATGTGAAAAAGAAGTAAGTAGAACTTGGAAGTGTTTCATGGCTGTGTCTATAAAATTGGTTCCAGGTCCCTGGCATGCTGGATGCTGACTTGGGTGCAAATCCATTATGTCTCATGTGAGAGCGCTCTCGTGAAAACTCCCAGTATCGAAGCCATCGGCAAAGGGACCTGGAGCCCCCGTCCCTTACCTCTTACTCTCAACAGACCTGTGATTCCCACGGCCCACTCAGTGACTGGGTAGCTCAACAGTGGATGCCAGGCTACAGCGACCTAGTTCAAGTTTTCAATGTCTTTTGCAGCTTTAGAAGGGCTGCTTTAAACAGTGGAACATAAGAACATAAGAGACGCTAATCTTGGATTGGGCCAAAGGCCCATCCAGTTTAATACTCTGTCACACAGTGGCCAAAAATACCAGGTGCCATCAGGAGGTCCACCAGTGGGGCCAGGACATTAGAAGCCCTCCCACTGTTGACCCCCCCCCAAGCACCAAGAAGACAGAGCATGACTTGCCCCAGAGTCCCTATCTATACCTTGTGGCTAATAGCCACTGATGGACCTCTGCTCCATATGCCTATCTAATTAGCTTTTGAAGCCGTCCATGCTTGTAGCCGCCACCACTTCCTGTGGCAGTGAATTCCATGTGTTAATCACTCTTTGGGTGGAGAGTGAGGCCAGCTCAGGCCAAAACCATGGATGGTGAGAGCCTGTTGCCTACATGGCAGTTTGCAGGAATCCTGAGACACTGTGGCCCCCTGGAAGCTCTTTCCCACCCACCCCACTTCACACATTTAAAGAAGAGCCAGGAAGACCCTGGAATGCCCCAAACCCTACCAGTTTGGCCCATGTCCTGTTCTCAGAGAGCCAGTTTTTTGACTGTTCGACTATTCATCAGCCTATAGATGGGTGTTCGATGGAATGTTTCACCATATTCCTTTCTAACAGCATAGTGCAGCACATCTGGCTTTTATTGCACTCTTGGTGGCCGTTTTCCCCGTTGCACCACTAGAGTGCTTTTCACAGATTTTTTAAAATAATCAGGAATTGCCATGGTACTATTGCAAATTAACGTTCTGACAATCCATTGGAGCAAGCTCTGAATGCCCAACTTCCGTTTAAAAATAAAAGTAAGACTCTGTCCTTTTTTTCTTTCCAAGTTATAAGGGGAAAGGTGTTACTGTCATTTGCAATAGTAGTTACCAGTTTTTAAGAATACCTCCAAAAGCCCTCTGGTGGCATAGCAGAGGAGAGAGAGTGGCTTGCTGTATGAATTCAGCCCTAAGTAGTTAAATCAGTCCCAAATAATGAAAATCAGTCATAAATTAATACTGTTAATCTAAAGAAGTCCTTGGCCATGTTAATGGCTGTTGGTCAGGATCAGCAGTGTTTTGGTGCATGCTCCATTGAGGGTGGGTGGGATGCAAACCTTTTTGACAGGCATTCACATTCAGTTCTGATCAGAGTCTGGGCGAACTGTGATGTTTGAACACACAAGTTCAGCCGTTAAACCCATTTGACATTAGATTTACAGCATCCCTACCCACAGATAACAGAGAGAGGGAAGGAAGCGGGCAATCCCTAATGCACTAGAGGTGGAGGAAGAGCCTCTCTAGGAATCGAAGCATGAACACACACACACACACACACACACACAGAGTCTCCATTGCAAACTCTTGTTCTGAAGTTGCTTTTCAGCCTCTGTCTAGGCTTTTGGCACATGCGCTTTGTGTCTAGCATGTAGCCCGTAGTGATTGGCTAAGGCAGGGGGGAGTGTGGAGAGCAATTTGCCCAAAATTGATGTTCTGACGCCATTCAGTTCCCTGGTGCGCACATAGTCTTTAAAACAGCTTCTTCTATCATCGTTTTTATCCCATTTAAACGGTGTGAAATAATTACCAAATGCAAGTGGTTGTTAAGTCCCCTATGAGCAACATGAACATTGGGATATATTAAAGGGGCACACAGATTCCATCCTTTTGAAAGTGCACAGCCAACTTCTGTACGTAATAAGATTTGCCTCACGTGGCGTGGGAAGCTGCATGGCCCTTGGAAGCAGACTATCGTGCATTCACAAAAGAGTGTGATAAGTTGGCGCTCTTCAAATTTTATGGTCCAATGGCATCTAATGATTGTTTATTGGGTGCATTTAATACACACCAGGGATAGCTTTGGGGTTTGATTTCTTTTCAGGCAGAAAATAGAGCAGACCTTTATAGCTGTTATTATTTGGGAAGAACAGCGTGGTTGAATAGACCCCAGTTGTCATTGTGGCGGCGAGGAAATTAAAAAGCAAAAAAGGATGTCGACGCATGGAACATGATTAGCATATGCTTGGAACTGACAAAGCCGGTCCAGCCGCTGGCAAGAAAGCCGGTGATTCTAAAGATATGTGCAGTGTTTTCACTAGGGGTGTGAAAAAAAAAATCACTGTTTTTTGGTTTGGATCTGTTGAATTCGAAAAAGTTTTGGTATTTCCAAAGAATCCCAGATCCCAATACCGGTATGGTATTCAGATCCGGGATTTTTTGAAAATCCCAATTTCCCCCCCAGTCCAATAGACGTGAACTGAAAAATACCGATTAAAAAATGAAAGCCAGCTTGACCTTGTGGCTGCAGGAGAAGCTGGCTCCAGAATCTGTATGCAGTGGGGAGCAGTGTTCCCTCTAAGCTGAGTTAGTGCGAGCTTGTTGTTGTTGTTCAGTCGCACAGTCGAGTCCGACTCTTCGCGACCCCATGGACCAGCTCCTGCCAGGCCCTCCTGTCTTCCGCCGTCCTCTGGTTGGCTCAATTTCATGTTCGTTGCATCGATGACACTGTCTAACCATCTCATCCTTTGCCCTCCCTGTCTTCTTTGACCTTCAATCTTTCCCAGCATCAGGGTCTTCTCCAGTGAGTGCTCCCTTCTCATTTGGTGGCCAAAGTATTTGAGCTTCAGTTTCATTATCTGGGCTTCCAGGGAACAGTCAGGGTTGATTTCTTTTAGGATTGACTGATTTGATCTTCTTGCAGTCCAAGGGACTCTCAAGAGTCTTCTCCAGCACCATAGTTCAAAAGAATCTATTCTTCGGCGCTCGGCCTTCCTTATAATCCAACTCTCGCAGCCATACATGACAACTGGGAATACTATTGCTTTGACCATGCGGACTTTTGTTGGCAGGGTGATGCATTTTTGTCTTAGCTCAGGAAGCAGGGCTCCAGAGCAAACTAATTTATGCAGTAGCCAAATCACTCGCTCACAACTTTAATGCCAGTAGCCCACAAAATATAATTTTTGCTCACAAGACTCCGCAGCTTAGAGGGAGCATTGGTGGGGAGGTCTCTCCCCATCACAAGCAGACTTGGCTGGGAGGGCTCTCCCTGCCACACGCAGGCCTGGCTGGGAGAGCTTCTCCTGTGGCGTGATTTAGGCTGGGAGCTCTCAGCTCCCGCCGCCCTGACCATTTCTGGGCTGGCTCCTCTTGCAGCTCAGTTTAAACTGAGCGACAAGAGGAGCCAGCCCCAGCTGAGGTGGCGCGAAACTCTCAGCTTCCACTGCCCATTCAGCATAGCTGAATATACCCAAATAAAAGCCGAAAAATATGGTTTTTATTTGGGTTCAGCTATAACAGTTGCCAATCAGATACTCGGATCTGTATTCGGCTTAAATAATACCTGAAAATACCGGCAAGGTATGTTTCAGGTATTTTCCCAGCTCGGTGAATGCAAAATGCACACTTCTAAGTTTACATGGAAAGGCCTGCTCATTAGATTGGCAAGAGCCATTTATATGGGGCATCATAAAGCTGTAAAAAATCTGAGTTCTTTGCGACTTTGCTTCCCAAGCTGAATCATTTGACCCTTGCAGCCCTCTGATGCTGCTCTCTTCTCCAACCCACCCACCTGCCTCCCCGGAATAGCACCTGTGCCATCGATTTTGTTCCAGGCCGCCCATTTACGGAGCCGATTTTGATTTTAAGGAAGCACACCTCAGCATGATACTTATTTGCACTTTGCGCCCGAAGAGGATGTTCAGCTTTCGCTGGGGGGGGGGCCCACCATCACCCACACTTAGATCAGGGCGTGCAGACGGAATTGATTCTGTTGTTTGGAAATGAGGCCTATAAAGAAATAAGTGTTTGGGAACTGTGGCGCTCCTGCCTCTCCTCAATCTAACACCTCTTACGGAGCCAACTGGCTCTCAATACTGTCAACATGCTGAAAGCAAAAAAAGAGAGAAGGCTTTCCTAGTCTTGGCTGTTATGCCCCACTTTACACAGAAGACACTCAAGTTAGCAGCAGCCCGAACACGCCAGTCACTGATTCCAGCATTTGCCAGCATCACTTGGAGCTAAATCCACCAGTTCCCACTACTGGGGATGCCAGCCTCAGATCTTGAGATCTCCTGAGCAGTGTTCCCTCTAAGTCGAGTTAGTGTGAGCTAGCTCACACATTTTTGTCTTACCTCAGGGAGGATAGCTCCAAAGCAAACTGATTTATGCTGTAGCCAAATTGCTCACTCTATGCTGTAGCCAAATTGCTCACTCACTGGCCAGTAGACTTTAGGTTGCCAGTCAGTGTTCCCTCTAAGCCGAGTTAGTGTGAGCTGGCTCACAGATTTTTAGCGTCCAGCTCACAGATTTTTGTCTTTGCTCAGGAAAGATTGTTCCAGAGCAAACCAATTTATGCAGTAGCCAAATCACTTGCTCACACCTTTAATGCCAGTGGCTCACAAAGTAGAATTTTTGCTCATAAGACTCCAGAGCTTATTTTTTTAAAAAAAAAATTTGGCCTCCCGGAGGGGATTTTTTATTGCATTTTCTAATAGACTACAACTACAAAGAAAAAATTTGGGATGGGTGACTACATCTAAGGAGAAAGGAAAGAAAACCACAACTAACTAAAACCCCATGTATAGGAGATCATAACAACAGCTTGTACAAATGTGAATCTTAAAATGCTAGATTACTTTGAACATAGTCGCCTATGCTATATTTTTTATCTTTTTAACAAATGTTTTAACCATTTAAGAGAGTCCCCAGAGCATCCCCCAATAAAACTAAAGTTTAAAGGCACAATTCAAAGTCCTTCAGTCTTCATTTTGTCTTATATTGTCTAATCCTCAATTTATATGTACGCTTGGGGGCAGCTGCCCCCTTGTCAGAGAGAGAGTCCTTGTCGGAAGACACTGAGTCCAATTCACCACTGGATTTGCCATCATCTTCTTCCTTCTCGACCCCGGCCGGTTCTCCGAGCCGGACTCTCAGGAACTCACGTGCTTTGAAAACAGAGTCAATCTTTTCTTTTTTGTCTTGTATTTTGAAAATGATGCCTTCTGGAATTATCCATCTGTAAACAATGCTGTTTGTTTAGAGAAAAAGGATAAATTCTTTATATTCTTTCTCTTTTGTCTTATTTCAAATGGAATATCCTTTAGAATCCTGATGGTGTTGTCCCCGATTTTCAAGGGTGTTCCTGTTGTTGCTTTCAGGATAGAATCCCTTACATGTCGCTTTGAGAATCTCGCTACTATTTCCCCAGGCAGATTATTCTTTTTGATGGACACGGAATAGGACCTATAGACCACATCCATTTTGCTTGCAAGATACTCCACTTTCAGATCTGTAACTGGGGCTAATGCTTCACTCAGGAGTTGCTTTAGATTCTCACCTTTTGATTCTGGGACCCCTTGAAACCGTAGAACCAAATTTGCTTTCTCCATTTGCAGCTGTAAAAGTTGTGTTTCTTCCGAAGCTTGTTTCTTTTCCAGCTTTTGCTCCTTTTTCTTAACTTTTTTGGCGTTGGCGTCCATTTCCTTCACCTTCTCAGCTGTTTGCTCCGTTATTTTTAAAGTCTCAGTCAATTGGAGCTGCTGAGTTACCAAACTCTGGTTTAGATTCATCAGCTGTTGTTCTATGTTAGTCATCTGGTCCAGCAGAGGACGCAAGGACTCTGCCAACATTTTGGAAAGCTCCATGGTCTCTTCTGGTCGAAGGCTCATGATCCTGGCTGGTTTCGCTTTTGCTGGTTTATCTTTCTCTGCCCTCTTCCCCGCCATCTTTATGGATTGTTTACTTTTATAAAAACTTGCTAAAGTCTCTGAAATACGCCCGTTCGCTTATCCACGCTTTGGTAAGTCTCTCAAAATGGATTTCACAGCTTTTTCTTCTGCTCCCCCCCTCAGTATTTCATTGTTTAGTTCATGCGTATGGGAGGGGCCCCTCCCCCGCTCACTTTTTTCGCTGTTCCCAGGGGGGTAGCTTTGTTTTAAAATTCTCATTTCACTTTAACCCGACTCACAGTTCATTGTTGGTCATACGACCTCACTCAGCATACTTCAAAACGCTCGATCTCCAAGACTTGTCCTGGTCAGTGGCTCTAGTTCCATACGGACTCTCAGCGGAAGGACCATAGGGGTGGAGGAGCGCCTCATATTCACAGCAACGCGCGCGCTGGCAAAGAGGCCACCCCTCGAAAGCCCCATGGCTAGGAGCCTTTTGCCAAGGCTCCGGGGTGGTAGCGACCCGTTGCCCCCCCTCCTTTCTGCTGGTGCGCAGATCACATCCCCGGGAGGTCTGTGAGATGCGTCCGCCAGCATGTCGCCATAAACCGGAAGTCTCCAGGACTCCACAGCTTAGAGGGAGCATTGGTGTCAGTAGCTCACAGTAGAATTTTTGCTCACAAGACTCCTCAGCTTAGAGGGAGGATTGGTCCTGAGAACCCCCTAGACCAGTGTTTCCCAGCCTGTGGGTTGGGACCCAATAGTGAGTCATGAAACCTCTGAACGTGGGTTGCGGGCCAGCCTTCCCTAATGGCTGCCCCTGCCCTTTCCGTGGTTCTCTCTAGTAGTTTAGAAATCAAGACCTGGCCCTGGAAACAGTATCCCCCATGTCATACATTAGTTGATATTTTTTTTCTTCACTGCATATACACGTTGATCAAGTAAAACGTCTCCTGATGGTTACTTCAGTGAGTTGCTTAAAATCTTATGGGGGATTTGAGGGAGTTGCAGAGAAGTAGAGGGTGGTCAAAGGCTGGAATGTCACCTCCGTATGCAAAGACCGTGTGTGTCGGAATGCCACTTGCTTGGGGTTCTTAGTGGGGGCAGCAGCACCCTTTGTGTGCTGGTTTCTCAAAAACATCTCGTTTGCCCCTGTTGAAAATGGAATGCTGAACTAGATGGGACCGATTTCACACAAGAGCTGCACCGCGGTCGCGCCTCCCTTTGCCCCACTTCTGTTGGTCAATTTCCCACTCGAAGCCGCACGGCCGCATTTTGACCCGTGGCTTCACTCGATTTTCCCCACGGTTTCGTGATCCTCAAAAAACAGGATCACAAAACCGCGGGGAAAATCGGGCGAAGCCGCAGGTCAAAATCCGGCCGCTTCGAGTGGGAAATTGACCAATAGAAGCGGGGCAAAGGGAGGCGCGACTGCGGCACAGCTCTTGTGTGAAATCAGTCTGGGTGTCAAGGTCATAGTCTGCCTTAGGGTGCCCCAAAAAACCAACCTTGGGCCAGCCCTGGATGGGTTACCATTCCAAGTATATTTGGACTTGTGGGTCACCTTACCGAAAAGGTTGGGAAGGCTCTAGAACAGGGATTCAAGCCTAATTAGTGGGATTGGCAGGAGGAATAGGGGCCAGAAGTAGAGAGTAGCAAATGGAACAACCTGTTGGATTCTGGCCCCGCTTTCCCCTGGAGACCCCGAAACATCAGTTTAAATTTAGCAACCCAGAGGGTGACTGGGAAATACTAGGACCACTTCACACTAACAGATGCTATCCAAAGCCAGGACCTTTGTAGGAACACAGGCTTTGTGCGCACAGCAGCGAAGTGGCAGGTGGAAAGTGACAGTCGTGGCGTTCCCCTTGTGTGAAATCGGTCTGGGTGTCAAGGTCATAGTCTGCCTTAGGGTGCCCCAAAAAAGTAACCTTGGGCCAGCCCTTGATGGGTTACCATTCCGAGTATATTTGGACTTGTGGGACACCTTACCGAAAAGGCTGGGAAGGCCCTAGAACAGGGATTCAAGCCTAATTAGTGGGATTGGCAGGAGGAATAGGGGCCAGAAGTAGAGAGTAGCAAATGGAACAACCTGTTGGATTCTGGCCCCGCTTTCCCCTGGAGACCCCGAAACATCAGTTTAAATTTAGCAACCCAGAGGGTGACTGGGAAATACTAGGACCACTTCACACTAACAGATGCTATCCAAAGCCAGGACCTTTGTAGGAACACAGGCTTTGTGCGCACAGCAGCGAAGTGGCAGGTGGAAAGTGACAGTCGTGGCGTTCCCCGCTGCAGAGACGTCAGTAGCGAAGAAAGCTTACTCTCGCCTTTCGTGCAGAATGCTGCAGGCACAAATGCCAGCGCTTCCTCCCCTAGCAGAATTAGAAAAGCTTTGCGTGGCCTTTCCCACACTACAGATTGCAGTGTGTTCTAAAAGGTAATGTGAGAAGCACCTTCCAGGGTGGGAACTCAGCACCACGCAGCTGCCACGGGAAATGTCAGCCCTGCATCTAGTAACAGTACAACTTCTTCCATGTCCTGACAGGACTGCGCTTGGGGTTCCCCCAGGCCTGTAGATACAGTGGGGCATTTGGGGGCCTTGCCCCCTTAGTTAAAAGTCCTGCCTCACGAATTACCATGCCAGAAACATTTTTGAGGAGAGACTTCTGTTGACAGCAGCCAGGGTGAGAGCACTACAGGCTTCCCCCTCCCTCCCTCTGTGGAAGTTTGGGGGGGGGCATTGTGGGAACTGGGAAAAGACAGCTCAGAGGGCATTTAATTGCCTTTTAAGTTCCTTTCCACAGAGCAAGAAAGCTTAGAAGGGCATTCAAGAGTGGTACCCTCAATACATTCTGCTAGCCCAGTCCTGCCGTATACCACCTTGGTCACGGTGAGTCTTTCAAAAGCCTCCCCATGAGCCTTTGGGAAACACGTTTTGCATAAATTGGATGTTTCTCAAAGGCTCATGGGGAGGCTTTTGACAGACTCACCATGACCTAAGTCAGTGGTGGCGAACCTATGGCACTCAGAGCCCTCTCTGTGGGTACGTTAAAAGTCCCACCTCACGAATTACCATGCCAGAAACATTTTTGAGGAGAGACTTCTGCTGGCAGCGGCCAGGGTGGGAGCACTACAAGCTTCCTCCTCCCTCCCTCTGTGGAAGTTTGAGGAGGGGGGCATTGTGGGAACTGGGAAAAGTCAGCTCAGAGGGCATTTAATTGCCTTTTAAGTTCCCTTCCACAGAGCAAGAAAGCTTAGAAGGGCATTCAAGAGTGGTACCCTCAATACATTCTGCTAGCCCAGTCCTGCCGTATACCACCTTGGTCACGGTGAGTCTTTCAAAAGCCTCCCCATGAGCCTTTGGGAAACACGTTTTGCATAAATTGGATGTTTCTCAAAGGCTCATGGGGAGGCTTTTGACAGACTCACCATGACCTAAGTCAGTGGTGGCGAACCTATGGCACTCAGAGCCCTCTCTGTGGGCACGCGTGCCATCGCCCCAGCCAGGCCCAGACCGTCATTAAAGTGTCGAATTCTCTGCCAAATAATTTTAAGTAAATGAAAGCATTTGGGATTGCTTTCCTTACTTTGTTTGGATCATCTTATGTTAATGTATGAGGGTTTTTTTTTTTCTAAACTAAAACCTGAGTATTCAGGTTAAATTGCCGTGTTGGCACTTTGCGATAAATAAGTGGGTTTTGGGTCGCCGTTTGGGCACTCGGTCTCTAAAAGGTTCGCCATCACTGACCTAGGTGGTATACAGCAAAGCCTGGACTAGCAGAAAGGGGGTGGGTGATTGGAGAAGTGCTGAAGGTGCCACTCTTGAGTGCCTTTCTAAGCTTTCCTGTCCTGTGGAAGAAAACTCAAAAGGTATTGAAATGAGCTGGTTTTTCCCCTAGGAACTGTTGTGCTTGCTGCCCTGTCTCTTGAAAGGAAGGGCTCGAAACCGGCTCAGAGCCTCCATTGATTTAATCACGTGCAAATTAACTGCCCCCTTAAAAAGTTAAATACCCCCAAATAGAAAAATTCCTGGCTACAGTCCTGGGTTTCCCTCCCCTTGCTCTGTATCACTAAGTGCCACTGGCATGGTAGAGAAGACAGTGCCATGATACCAGGACAACGGAGTATGTTATTCTTACGTCGTAAGGAGAGGTGGGAGAACAGACACACAGCTGTCATTTGTTTTTACTGTGGTTGATGTTTCTTATACTACCTGCAGCCGCCCTGATACTTCAGTTGCCCATTGAAACCAAGGGGTGTAGAATGGAATGATTCTGCCTTGGATTGCACTGCTCCTATATCTTTGCATCCATGGGCAGAGTATCATACAGGCTCCGGGGTGGCTGAATCAGGCAAATTTCTCGGAGGAATTAGAATATCTTATCTTTGCGCATCAGTCACCGTTCTGAAATGCTTTTTCTGGGAATATGCAATTTCGGCTTTTTTTTTTACGCTTCCCACATAACAATCCAAAAATTTCAAGGTACTCGGCAGATGAAGACAACCCTCCCACTGAAGATAAAAAGGAATTGCCGCGTCTTGCAATTCATCTTCCAAGGTGAAAAACAGGTTGTTTTGCATTTTAGGCCTGTTGTCTCTGTTACTGGGATTCCTGTTAGTCATTTTCATCCTTTTTTGTATTCAGGGGAGTTAAATATTATGTCGACACCTCAAGGCCAAACCAGATGATATGTGGGAAACGTGTGATTGGGGTCCTAAATTTATTTGTAACTGAAAAGCAGCTGGGAGAGTTTGCAAAGTTCACCGGAGCGATAATCATGCTTAAACCCTTTCCCCTTCTTTCCATTTGTCTGCTCAAAATCCCCCCCGCCCAGCTGTTTTTATCCCCACAAGCATAAAGCAGCATGGAACCCATATTCTGGGGTGGGAAAGCAGCTTAGGGGGCAGTCTTGGTGGGAAAATAGGAAGGTGTCAGATCCTGGCTCCTCCACGATGGTTAGCCAGGGAGTTGAGGCTCCAAGATGTGTTTTTTAGCTGGTTGCGATGGGTTAGCAAGCCTCAGATACAGCTGAAAGAGGGGGGGAGGTTGGTCACACCAGAATGCCTCTCTCCAGCTCACACAGTCTCAGCTCTCTCTCTCTATCCCTAAACCTTCCCCTCTGAGAGACCAAGAGAAGAAGAAGAGATTGGATTTATACTCTGCCCTGCATTCAGAGTCTCAGAGCAGTTTACAAACTCCTTTCACTTCCCCTCCCCACAACAAACACCCTGTGAGGTAGGCGGGGCTGAGAGAGCTCTGACAGGAACTGCTCTTTTCCAAGAACAGCTGTGCCAGAACTACAGCTTGCCCAAGGTCACACCAGCAACTGTGAGTGGAGGAGTGGGGAATCAAACCCAGTTCTCCCAGATTAGAGTCTCCCAGTTAACCGCTACACCAAACTGGCACAGTCTTCCTCTTCTCTCAGCTCCACCTGATCTGCCCAGTCTTCACCCCCGGCCAAGGCAGCCCCTTTCGTTCTGAGCCCACCCTCCTGCCCGCTCATCCGCTCAGACCCATGCAGGGCCCGACCTGTCCTTTCCTCCTTTCGGGGCCAGTGGCTCACCCCCCCAGCCCGGACACATCCCTGACTTTCCTGGCCCCGTGCACAACGGGCTGCTGACCAGGCTCCAGCGGGGTCTGGGATGACTGGTCCCGGATAGAAGGGAAAGATTTATACCAACCCATAGACAGACACACACGCAGACACAGGCTCATATTTCTGCAGAGACACCATCAGGAGGCTCTTTGTGCATCTCCCATTATCATTGAGTTTGGCTCTCAGGGAAGAGAAGGCCCGGGCTAATTCTGCCCTGCACATCTCCCATGCAGATTTAATTAAGGAATGTAAACTTGCAGTGTCAGATGCAGGTAAATTGATACCTTTGGTTGGGAGAAGATTATACAAGTTACGCAGAAACTCTGTCAGGCAGATTAGAATGCCAACTAATTCAGAGGGGGGGAGGGAGACTAATTAATGCAAATATCTCCAGTCTTCGGCTAAACAGAGACGTAATCACCAAACGGGTTGTATGTGAAACACATGCACGACACCATATTATGGTGGTGGTGGGGGGAGGGACGGCGGCAGATTGTTGCACTGATTGAAAACACGAAGCTTCAGATCCCTCCTTCCAGCAGAAGAAATCCAATAACCACTGAGCAGGATACCGAAACAGCTGCAGCCCGAGCCCCACCAGCAGAGTATTAAATAGCCAGGAAGAAGAGATCAATGTTTGGCAGCTGCTCTAGCAGCGGTTAGAGACCCCAGCACACAACTGTTTGCTTAGCACCCCGCACGATAAGCTCATACGCCAAAATGGAGGTCAGCTTCCTTTCGAGGCAGAAGCCCTGGCCACGGACCTGGTTCGGCGTTCAGGAGCCACAACGAATTCCGAAAACACACAGCAGGGATCTTCGTAGCAAGGAGAACAGTCAAACTAAGGACATGAACTAGGGATGCCAGCCTCCAAGATGATCTCCAGACTACAGAGATCAGTTCCCCGGAAGAAAATGGCCGCTTTGGAAGTTGGGCTCTATGGCATTGTCCCCCACAGAGATCCCTGTCCCTCTCCAGGCTAGGGCTGCCAATTCCCCCTGGGGGGCGGATTTCCCCCCGCTTTGGAGGCCCAATTTCTGCCGCCGCGGAATCGGACCCCGGGGAAAACCCACCCCGGCGTGCACGTCACCCAGATGTGACGTGATGACGCCGGGCACGCTGGGGGCGGGGCCACAGCCATTTGAGGGGAAAACATAGAGTTTTCCCCTCAAATGGCTGTGGCCCCGCCCTTAGCGTGCCCGGCGTCATCACGTCACATCCGGGTGATGTGCATGCGGCGCGTGCTCAAGACGCCAAACGGGAGCCCCCCGCCGCGAGGTAAGAACGATTTGGCAACCCTACTCCAGGCGCCACCCCCAAATCTCCAGGAGTTTCCCGACCTGGAGCTGGTAACCCTGGGTCCCAGTGGTTGACAAAATGTTTCCTACGGATGGCCTTAATGGGCAGACTGTGGGTTTAATATCGGTGGCAAAGTCCATGTGGCCCCATGGCTCCAATCTGGGGGGAGGAGGGGTCCTATCTTTCGAGGTGAAGTGGAGCATGGAGCCTCTGGCCCCTTGGATCCTGCTGGGTTAACTTGTATGGTTCCTTCTCAGCAAATGTTGAACCCTTCTGCCTCAGCGAGTTCTTGGGCTTCTCTCTGGAATTCAAGAGTCCTGAGGGCTCTGCCTCCCCCTTTGTTTGGTGACCCTTCTGAATTGGGCGCTGGACTGGGACATGGCAGTTTGTTGATTTATTTATCTCTTCACATTTATAGCCCGCCTTTCCCAGACGCGGTCTCAGGGCGGGTAACAACATGTCATTTATAGAAATATATTAGTTAATCAGGGCTATTTTTGGGCAGGAACGCACAGGAACGGAGTTCCAGCTGGCTCCCAAGTTGGCCACGCCCAGCAGGAACTCATTAGCATAATAGGCCACACCCAACAGCAGAAACTCATTAGGATTGGCTACATTAGGGGTGTGTGGCCTAACATGCAAAGGAGTTCCTGCAACAAAAAAAGGCCCTGGGTTTTGACAACAAACATGGTAAACAGAATAACAAAAGGTGGGTGTGGCTGGATAACCACACTTCTGGTAACATGGGGGTGCGGCCTAATGTGCTAATGAGCTGTGCTGTCAGGGGTGTGGCATAATATGCTAATGAGTTCCTGCTGTTGGGTGTGGCCTATTATGCTAATGAGTTCCTGCTGGGCTTTTTCTACAAAAAGAGCCTTGTAGTTAATGTAATAACATTAAAATTTAAAACATCATCTTAATTATTAAAATGGTGGTCACAGCTAATAACAAGAATTT
>NW_015167059.1:1983646-1983786 GCF_001447785.1 Gekko japonicus
TCTCTTAGCTTAATCTCTGTTTGGAATACCAGGCTATAGAGGAGACATGGGTTGCCAGTCCTGTTCCTGGCAATTGCAGGACCTGTTGGGGATGGGGCAAGGGGGGCATTGTCAGTGCAGCAGTTTGACATCATTTTCAG
>NW_015167059.1:1984783-2004726 GCF_001447785.1 Gekko japonicus
CCCACGGTGCTGTTAGTGGCTCTGGGGGGGAGGGGGTTTGAGGGAGAGGCTCCACACTTTCAGGGTAGTTGCTGGAGCCTCTCCCCAAGATACCCACCACGTTTCAAGAACATTGGACCAGGGGACCAATTCTACGGGCCCCCAAACAGGTTGCCCCCATCCCCTCCATTGTTCTCTATGGTGTGGGGGGGAAATTACTTCTTTCCCAGGGTGCTGTTAGTGGCTCTGGGGGGGAGGGGTTTGAGGGAGAGGCTCCAAATTTTCATGGTAGCTTTGGCAGCCTCTCCCCACATAAACCCCCATGTCCCAAAGCAATTGGACCAGTGGGCCCAATTCTATGGGCACCCAAACAGGTTACCCCCATTACCCCCATTGTTTCCAATGGGGAAACCCAGCCAGCAGCACTTAAGGCAGGCAAGGAGGCAGCACCCAGCAGTCAGACTCTCCCAGAGAATCTCAGGGAAAGTGAACTGTCTTGGGAGGTGCTTGTTTGCCATGAGAACAAGTGGCACACTCCAGAACAAGTGGCCCTGTGGCAGTGCAAGCATGCCACAGTGTCCATACAGAAACTCTAAAAGACCAACAGGAACAACATTTATACAGGCCCTGCCCTGTATAAATTGGTCGTGCAACCGCAGTGGATCACTCACACCACACACACCTAAAAAAGAATATTTATAGATGGACCACTGGCCTGATACAGCAGGGCTCTTCCTTTGTTCTTAAGAAGGCCTAGGCCTCTGAGCCCTGTTGTTGGCTATCCAGAGGAACTGGTTGGCCACTATGTGAGACAGGATGCTGGACTAGATGGACCAGTGGCCTGATCCAGCAGGGCTCTTCTTATGTTCTTAAGAAGGCCTCGGCCTCTGAGCCCTGTTGTTGGCTATCCAGAGGAACTGGTTGGCCACTATATGAGACAGGATGCTGGACTAGATGGGCCAGTGGCCTGATCCAGCAGGGCTCTTCTTATGTTCTTATGAAGGCCTCGGCCTCTGTGCCCTGTTGTTGGCTGTCTAGAGAAACTGGTTGGCCACTGTGTGAGACAGGATGCTGGGCTAGATGGACCACTGGTCTGATCCACAGTGACCCTTCCTTCCCTTCTCTGTGTTGTGAGTGTACCTTCCACCTTTTTGCCTTGCGACTTTGATGTATGTCTGTTGAAGACTCTCTGTACCTGTGCTGTTTGTTTCCGTCCTGACGGCCTTTTGAAGGTGCAGCCAGTAGTGGCCACATCTGTCGTTTATTTTTCTGTCATTCATTTTATTGTTGTTCTTTTAAGTGCTACCTCTTTGTATGTGTATTAGATGTTGAGAATGCAATCTTCTAGTTGTCTGAAATCAAGAATACTTTGGGATAACAACTTTCAGATGCAGAGCTATTTTGGGGCAGGAACGCACAGGAACGGAGTTCTGGCTGGCTTCAGAGTTGGCCACGCCCACTACAGCCAAAACCTCTGCGTGCATGGCTACAGAGGGAAGGCCTGGAGAGCGACACACACACCCCGGTGACTTCGAGGTGGGCGGGCCAGGGGGTGCCCTGGAAGGACCGGGGAAGCATTTAAATGCCTCCCCATGTCTTCTCAGGCAAGCCAAGGGAAGACACGTGAGTGTGGCCTAATAAGCTAATGAGTTTCTGCTGTTGGGTGTGGCCTATTATGCAATGCGTTCCTGCTGGACTTTTTCTACAAAAAAAGCCCTGTTCAGATGTATAGCCAACACTAGGGTGAAGCTGATGAGAAGTGCTGAGTGTTGTAGATATTTTTTTGTCTTCTACATCATGTTTTATTCCAAGGGATTTTTTTCCAGGGGGCGCTTGAAAGGTTGAGTGTTCATGTAAGGTTTTTCTGGATTTTTTCCCCCTTGCAATATCGAGGTCAGCGGTTCTTAACATTTCATCCATGGCCACCCACCAAGTATGTGGGGTTGTGATCAAATGCCCCCAAGCCAAAAGTACATAAATAGGGTCTGCTTTTAATTGTGGTTTTTTTTAATGTATTTTAAAATTTTGGAATCTTGTAAATGTACTTCTTTTTTGTATGACTGGTCTAAGGACAGCAACAATAATTTGAACTGAACTGTAAGCAACAATAATCTGAACTGAACTGTACAAAATAGGACAAAAATTACACTCCAGACAAGGCAGCATTATTATATTGTTATATTTATGACATATGTAAATAGTACACAGATAATGCAGGTTCATGCAGTGGGACTGCTATGCTCAAGTACCATCAGCCACCTCCTTAATGTTAGGCGGTCTGATACCTATTTTTTTGAGTTCTGCTTTTTGTAGGGCCTGGAGGAGAACTCTGGGGCTTTATCTTCGGGTCAGGGTGAAGCAATATAAAACAAGTCTCTGTTAGTTATGAAAAGCAATTACAGGTTGTGCAAAGGGGCAGCTTAATGTCCTGGCTGCCCCCGATTTGCCCTCCAAAGTTAAGGATCCGGAGACCACTCGGGGAAAGGTTAGGATTCCCATTAAGAATAACTAATCTAAGATGTTTATACATATCAGTGGCCAGCCAGCGGGGGGTTTAAATAGAGCTTTAATGTCTGTTTAGCATCTGCGTTAGTACTCAGCAATGCACTCTTTAAAAAGATTGTTTTTCTGTGCCTTAGCTTGCATAAGAGGGCTGCAAAAAGGGAGCACTGACTTCCATTTTTTTTTTGTTTCCAAAAGTAGCATGTGAAGAAGTGGAGGGGATGGGTTTTTTTTCTTTACAGATCCTTTAATTCCTTTCGAAATGGTAGCTTTGATATGAAAAAAAACAATAATCCTCTCAGAAATTCAGAACGGCTTTAACATATATCCACACTGCAGGATTCCTACTAAGCCTGCCTTCTAGTTTTGGAAATATTAAGTGTAACAATAGATAGCTATAGACAGGACCCTGTCTGCGGTGGTCCCTCCCCTTTGGAATGGCCTCCCCCTGGAGACTCACCTGGCACCTTCCCTACTGTCATTCAGGCACCAAGCAAAAACATTTCTGTTCACCCAGGCTTTCAACTGAAGTTTTATTCTCTTTCTTTTATAGTCTGCTTTTATGTCTTGTGCTTGGGATCATTTAGTCTTCTGCTTGGGATCCTTGGAGTCCAGACATTCTAAGAAGGCTCACAGGTTTCTCTGATGCTTTGCAGCCAGTGCTTTCAAGCCGTTCTTTTAAACAGGGGCTTCTAACGGGGGGAGCTGAGCTTTGGAATTAGTGCAAGAGGCAGAGAGAGAAAGCATGTCTCTTTTTGCTTCAGGGAGTTTGGTTCCTGAGCTGTGCAGGGCTATCTGTCTGAAGCTTGTTTCTAGCTCATGGTGTGCACTCTACTAGCACATGGAAGGGGCTTCTGCCGAGTATGTGCTTACAACCCGTGCTTTCAAATAGGGTCGTTCAAAGAGCATGCAATGGAAGCATGAGCTCTGTGAGGAAGTTCAAGGGGGAGCAATGCTCCCTCTAAGCTGCGAAGTCTTGTGAGCAGAAATTCTACTTTGTGAGCTACTGGCATTAAAATTGTGAGTGAACAATTTGGCTACTGCATAAATTAGCTTGCTCTGGAGCCATCCTTTCTGAGCTAAGTCAAAAATGTATGAGCCAGAGGCTAAAAAACTGTGAGCTAGCTCACACTAACTCAGCTTAGAGGGAACACTGACTAGGGGGGTAAGAGAGAGCCCCCACAATCAAAAGTTTCTTGAAAAAGAATACAAGGCTGACATCCAGGTAAGTACTATATTATCCTTCTTGCTACAGAAATTCATGTAGATTTAGGTAACCACACCCCAATTTGACCCTAAAAAGTTTAAACAAACCAACCAACTTGGAGGTTCGTAAGCCAGCAGACACGTCATGGCTACCCAGTGTTTTGCAAGGAGAGCCACATGTATGTCTATCTGCGCACTGGACAGAAGGATGAGTGTATGCTCAATGCATAGAGTTCTTGGCTTTCAGGGAGTGAGGTTTGTTCCCTTGAGGTTAGAGCTACCAACCTGGAGAAGCTGAGAGAAGAGTGAAAGATGTGGACAAGACCCCCGGGGACTCACTAAAACTATCCCACACCTTTTTCAACAGCTCCTCCATTGTTGTGGAGGTTGAAGGTATCTAGGTTGGAAGGCATCAGAATGAGGAGGAGGAGTGATGTGATCTCTTAGATGGGATCCCTTCCTCAGATGATACCCTCTTATACCAGTAGATACCCTCTTATACCAAAGATTCTCCTCTGGGGTTGGGGGAGGTGGGCTTTTGGTAGTAGGTAAGCCAGCCATTAGAAATACAGACAGTGGGGTCTGTGGCAGGCATTTTGACCACATAATGACTTGCTTGCCTGGTGCAAAGGTTGTAGGCATCAGACACTTTCTAGAGGGGTTGGTAGTGCTGGGGAGGAGTCAGTGGTTGTGGCGCATTCTGGCTCCATTGACATTGGGAAATGTAGTAGTCTGGCTCAAGGGGAAAAGAAATAGTAGGTTACTAGGCAGAAGGTTGATGGCCAAAGGTAGCTTCAAGGTAGCACTTTCAGAACATCAAAGGTAGAACTTTTGGAATCACTACCTGTTCCATGCACAGGGCCATCTGGACAAGCACAGATGAGAAGTCTCAGTTTGTGGATGAGAGATTGATGCCAGGAGGAAGGTTTCTGATTCATTTGGCACTGCAGACCTTTCTAAGACAAGCTGAACCTGTGCAAAAGAGATGAGCTTAACTTGAACCGAAAGGGAATCAAGCTGGTGGCACAGTATTGAAGAGGTGGCAGAGCAGATTTTAAACTAACACCTTTAAACTAACAGCCTTTAGTTGGACAACTCATCCCACATACATGATGGGGAAAACGTTCCGGGTGATATGGTAGGATCACAATAAGACTTTGAGAGTGAGAGTAGGCCGACAAAGGAGGGTCAAGGACCAAATAGCTGAGTAAGACATGGATCACTGGAGAGAGAAACATGTTATAGGTATCTGTATGCCAATGCCAGAAGTCTCTGCGCCGAGATTTGGGAAGCTGGAGTGCTTGGTGCTAAATGACAGTTTAGATATGGTGTGAGTATAAGAAAAATGGTGGAAAGGGGAAAATCAATGGTACGCTGTTATGCCTGGATATAAAATCTGTAGGGTTCATTAGGTTTATTATTCAAATTCATGGAAAGTTGCCCCCAAAGTCCAAAACAGCCTCATTGACTTCAGAAGAAGGAACTTAATAAAAATGAGGAGGCTAGTTAGCTGTAAGGGAAAATCAAGAGAGGCAAATCCATAGCAGATGCTTGGAAGCTACTTAAAAGCACACTAACCAAAGCTCAGATACAATGTATAACTTGAGTGAGGAGAGTCTAAAACCTGCATCATTAGCAACCCAAGTCACAGAAGCCATAAAAGGCAAAAATACCTCTTTTTAAAAGTGAAAGGTTTACCCCAAGAAGGTGACTAGAAGGGAGCACAGGGCCTGGCAGAATAAACATTAAGTTAATAATTAGTCAAGGGAAAAGAGAATTGGAGGGGCAGATAGCTAAAAGCAGCAGGACAAACATGAAACATTGCTTTAAATATATTCAGAGCAGGACACTGGCCAGAGAAGCTGGGCCTTGGGATGACCAGGGGTCATTTCCTGTGGGAGTGCACAGGAGCGGAGCTCCGGCAGTAAGGAGCCCAGGAGGCAAGCACATGCAACAAGCCCCGCCCCCTGCTCCCAGCAGCCCTCAGTCGGGCCACGAGGCGCAAGAAGCAGCCAGGTAAGTTGCACAGCCCCCCCCTTCCTGCCTTTAGGTACAAGCTCTCCCTCCTCTGTGAGGGCAGATCTGCAGATCCCCCCCTCCATAGTTAGCAATCCAAAACAGTCCAGTGGCACCTTTAAGACCAAGTTTTATTCAGGTACAAGCTCTCCCTCCTCTGCGAGGACAGATCTGCATGTTCTTACCCCCATAGCTAGCAATCAAATCTGTAGGGTTCATTAGGTTTATTATTCATTGAGTGGTGGGTGTTGCCTTCTGACACACTTCCCGTGATGTCAGAGGGTGTGGCATATGCAAATAAGTTATGCTAATGAGTTATGCTAATGAGCTCCTGCACCTCTTTTTCTATGAAATGACCGCTGGGAATGACCAAGGGAAAAGAGGATTGCTAAAGAAGGATGAGGAGGTAGCAAAGAAGCGAAATGAATTCTTTTCGTCTGTGTTCGCTGTGGAAAGTGTGGGTCATGAACTTAGGTCAGAGCAACTGTTTTCAGGAATGTGGTCTGAAGAACTGAATCAAATTGAGGTGACGAGATCAAGTTCTAGACCTGTTGGGGAAGTTAAAAACCTAAGTCTCCAGGTCCTGAGGGCGTACATCAAAGGGTTCTTACAGAACTCAGATATGACATTGTTGATCTTGTAACCAGTATGTGTAACTTGTCACTAAAATTAGCCTCTGTACCAGTGTTGGAGAGTAGCAAATGTGACACCAATGTTTAAAAAGGGGTCCAGAGAGAGACTAGGAAATGACAGACTCAGGTAAATTAGTAGAAAGTGTTATTAAGGGTAGAGTTATTAAGCGCACAGAGGAACAAAGCAGAAAATCAGCATGGCTTCGAAGGCATTCAGTGAAGTTAATGAGCAGTAGATTCAGGACGGACAAAAATAATACTGCTGCACTCAACATTTGATTTAAAATGTGGTATTCGGTGCCAGAGGATGTAGTGATGGCCACAGACATACATGGCTTTCAAAGGGGATTGGATATATTCATGAAGGATAGGTCCATCAGTGACTTACTGGCTTTGGTGACTAAAGGGGACCTCCATATCCAGAGGCAGTAAACCTCTGAATCCCAGAGCCAGGAGGCAACATGGGGGAAGCCTTGTCCTCTGTGCTGTGTTGGTGACCGTCCAGAGGAATTAGTGGGCCAGTGCATGAGACAGGATGCTGGACTAGATGGACCGTTGGTCTGATCCAGGAGGGCTGTTCTTGCATTGCATTATGTTGCTTTTATACCATTTTTACACTAGTTTATCGCATTTTATGCTACTTTTGAAGGATGTAGATTTTTAAGGCTGCAAAATTGTATGGCTCTTTGCTGGTGGAGCTAATGTTGTTTTACTGGTTCTGTGCTTTATTGTGGTCGTTGTGCTCATGTTTGGTTGTTATTAGTAACTGCTTTGATCAGGTCTATGCAAAGGTAGCATATAAACCTTATGAATACGTAAATGTTCAAGGTCCAAGCAACACACACAGCAAGACACAACCTGTACGTTCCCCCACTTATTTTCCTCTTGAGGAGATGAGAACTGAGCATGCTTGAGGAAGAGGTCTTCTTTTCTTGAACAAGATCAAGTTCCATCATCTCCAAAAGAAGGACCCAAATGAAGAAACCACCTAGGGCTGTCCACCTGAGATTTAATTTCCAAGTAAATCTCCATAATTCCCAAGCGAAAGTGTTCTCACATTTCTTTGGACAGCAGGTATTAAATCACCTTGCCAGTCTCCAGTCTTGGCACAAAACCACCAACAAGGAAAGGTGTTAATTCAAAGATCATATGCAGTTTTTGCAGAATTTATATCCATCTGTCTCATAGCTATTCAAGTCCATTGTGTCGTCAAATGAACTCGGAATGGAAATGTAATTTCCCAGGACTGTTAACCATTGGGGTATATTAAATACAGGCAAAATTAAGCGATTAATAATTTAGGCTGGGTCATGAATCACTTAGCTTGATAGTAAAGGTCAGTTGTACTTCTAGAAATATTCATGAAAACAATGCATTCCTCCACGGGGGGCCAAAATGTCTTGAATCTAATTAAGGTTCAGCCTCCCGTTCCCAAGTTTATTTCGCCTTTCACCCAGCTGCTCAGATCTTCCCAGTAGAAGAAGTCACCTGCCGTGGAGGCTGGCAGTCCGGTTGGACAGCAAAGAACAGCTTGGTTGAGTGGCTCTTTTAGGGCTTTTGATAAAGATTTTCAATGACCGAAACCTAAAGCTTTAGCAAAGTAGACTCTGTGCTATTTTCTTCTGCTTCCTCCAGAGGTAATTATCTTACTCCATCAATAGCACTGTCAGAAACCCGGCGTATAATTCAGCTTTTAAATGAACAAGCCATGTAATATTTCCTGCCTCCTAGTGGAATGTTATACAGCTCCCATTTCTCTCTGTCACTCGCTCACTGTTGATATATGCCCCATGCACAGACTCTGAATGCTGTCTTTCCCTGCTTTCCCATTACAGATGTTGGCTTCGACTTGACACCTACTTCATCTGGAGCTTTATAGGACCGGCAACCTTGATAATTATGGTAAGAGTTCCTGACTCCCCTCTTTTGTCGAGGTCCAGAAGCCAGACTTGAAACCTTACCTTCATAATCTTCAGCATATGTAGATTAATTCGGGAAGGGCCAGTGCCCACAGCCCTGGAAGGACACTGGTGACAAATGCATTGTCTGAATGCTAAATCCCTGTAGATATGATGGATGGGTGGAAAGAGGCAGGTTTCTCTCCTCCTATTCATATCAACGGGGCATGTGGACTTTGCAGCGTGATATGACTGCATCACCTGTGTTCCTCTGCAAGTGCTTTTCTGTGCAGGGAAAATGTTAGATTGGAATCTATCTCGGTCAATTTCCCACTTCAGAATAGGAAGATAGGATTCCTTGCAGAGCCAATGAATCTTAACAGGGTCTCCACTGTACATGTCTGTCTCATCTGGAGAATCTACATCCAGCTATACGAAAATGTTTCTGCAGACGGGGAGGTGTTGAGGAGAAGGGACAACAACGTTTGAGACTTGGAGAGATAAACTGGCACCCACCGAAGCATTTGGCATAGTTAATTTAACCATCAGATCCTGGCACACAGTCTGAAGCCAAGATAAATGTCATTTCCCTCTAATGCTAGGATCATTTTTGTTTCTTTTTTAGCCCAAACTCGATAGAGCTGTGAGAATTGTGTGTGGGTGGAACCCATGGTGCTCATGGCATGTGATGGCGTCTTAAATCTTGATAAAATTCAAACAGTCTTGAATAGGAGCCCCCCCCCTTCCCCCAAAAAAATCTTAGAAATCTCTAGCAGGTTCCTCTGTACCAGGTGACCAGCTAGCAAAGCAATGAGCTCATTACAGGCAGTCGTGTCACAGCCTCGTCCCGGACCACTGGGTGTGGCATCCTCTCCTTCTGTCCAGTATACCCTCAACTTCCTTCAGAAACCAACAGGGGTCATTTCCTGTGGGAGCAGACAGGAGCGGCGCTCCAGCAGTAAGGAGCCCAGGGGGCGGGCACATGCAACAAGCCCCGCCTCCTGCTCCCAGCAGCCCTCAGTCGGGCCACGAGGAGCAAGAAGCAGGCACATAAGTTGGTGTTCAGACAAAAACTCCATATGGTAGAAGGCATTTTTACTGTGGCGTTTTTGTCCAAACATCAGCGCATCCCTGCATCACCAGCTGTGTTTCCTCTAAGCTGAGTTAGTGTGAGCCAGCTCACAGTTTTTTAGCCTCCAGCTCACACATTTTTGTCTTCGCTCAGGAAGGAGGGCCCCAGAGCACCAGCCAAATCGCCGACTCACAACTTTAGTGCCAGCAGCTCACAAAGTAGAATTTTTGCTCACGAGACTCCACAGCTTAGGGGGAGCATTGACCAGCAATGTGATGACATCATTTCTGGTGTGCTCACCGGAAGTTACATCACTGCATTGCTGGCGAGGCAAGCCTAGGCCTCCTTCTGCCCCACCAGTCAGCTGATCAGCCCTGGGGTGGAGGGGGTCCTGGAGGAGGGGATCCTCAACTGCCAGCAGGGGGCCTGGCAAGCTTACTGAAAGCCCACTTCTTGCCTCCCAAATGGTTTACATCATGGATAGGCCCTTCACAAGTTAAGAAAAAGTCTTATGAGCTTGAGGGACCAAACCTTCCCATCAGATACAGAGAAGAAGCCAATATTTTTGCTGGGGCATTTCCATTAGAAGCTACAGTGTTGTCCCTGACCCGGCAAGCCCAATCTCGTCAGATCTCGGAAGCTGAGCAGGGCCGACTCTGCCAAGGACTTGGATGGGAGACCTCCTTGGAACACCAGCAGTCGGGAGGTGGGGGCGGGCCTTATTCAGCCACCTCTCTGGATATCCTCCAGGCCCCCAATAGAGGTCAGTCACCAGAGGTTGCTGTGACTTCCAGGTGCGCGCACACTCACACGCACATGTGTGCACATATGAAAAATGCAAACAAACCCAAACAAACCCAAAAGCTACAGTGTTAATAACTTTGGGGACACTGTTCCTCCTCCTGCCCTCCATCCATGCCCTCCATGGATTTCAGTAGTCTTTGGGCTGCCTGCATATCCAGATCCTGGTAGAGAATGTCCTGCCGCACTGTTTGTAATGGGGAATTCAAATGCAGAAAGTTCTTCTTGGAGAGCTGGGGTGCCTCAGCTGAGAAACCCATGCCTGGACTGCTTAAGCTGGTAATGCACCCAAAATACCCCACTTTCTGCTGCATTGTGGCTCAAAACCAACAATAGCGTGGGGTGTGTAGCCAGTTTTGTGTCATGGTTAAGTGGACAGACTCTAATCTGGGAGCACCGGGTTTGATTCTCCACTCCTCCACTTGAACCTGCTCGATGACCTTGGGCAAGCCATAGTTCTGATAAGAGCTGTCCTTGAAAAAGAGCAGTTTCTGTCAGAGCTCTCTCAGCCCCGCCTACCTCACAGGGTGTCTGTTGTGGGGAGGGGAAGGGGAAGGAGTTTGTAAGCCGCTCTGAGACTCCTTTGGGTAGTGAAGGGCGGGGTATAAACCCAGTCTCTTCTTCTTCGTCTTCTTCTTCGTCTTCCTAAGGATGAAGGGCCAGTGTCCCATCCCTCTCCCTCCCTCCCCCGCCCAACCTAGCTGGCACCAATGAGAGGCAGCTTTGAGGTCCGGGACAGAGTTTAGATGCAGAGCATGAGAACAAGCTTAGAGACAGAAATACTAAGCTAAGGTGCGCCCCTTGGTTTCCAATTCCGTTGGGGGAAATCCACTGATCTCTGCCTGATCAGCCTGCTGGGAAAGGGGTCAGCCCTGTCCCCAGGTGCACAGGAAAAAAGAGGGCACGGTACAGCAGGTGGTGTGACTGATGGGCGCCTGCCATTAATTTGGCAGTGTGGAGGCACCAGTGTGTACTAATGATGCAACTTGGGAGGAGGGCACATGTTGCCCTCCTGGCACATGCCGTCGTGGACCTGGGCACGCCTAAGCCTCGCCCCCCTCTCCTTGCTCTAGTAAAAGGCCAAGCCGTTTCCCTCCCTGCTTTGAAGGGCCCATGCAAACACCTTGCCTGACTCGCGAGAAATTGCCACCCGTCTCCAGAAGCGCTCCTGAGTCAATGAATGAAAGCCGGGGCACTGTTGTGATGACTCAGTTTCTTGCGTCTGGCTCATTGAGAACTCGGCTTTCGACAATGGAAAGCTCCCTCCGTCTGGAACGATTTTGAGTATTTTTGGTATCTTCGCCGAGGCTGTGTTTTGTCTCGTCATCGCAGTGTGGATCTTTTAACAATCGCTCTCCTTCCTGTATATTCCATTCTGCCGCCTTTGAAAACGGCCACACGCAGAGTCCCGCGCGACAGTGTCACCGCTGTGCCTGAAGAGTCAGGATTAAATAACACACCGCAGAGACCCCCCAAAAAAGCAACGTGTCAGATTTTTAAACATCTGTTTTTCTACAAAAGCCCTTGTTAAGACCAGCGTCTCTGACACAGTGGCTTTGTGTCCCTTCTGTGGGTTCTTTTCTGTAAGCTCCCTTGCCAGACAAGTCTCTTTGAAACAGGTCCGCAAAATGAGCAAGACCTAATTCCTCACCAAGTTTTGTGTGCCGTAAACAATTGGTTCTCACGGAAGCAGTAAACTGCACACTTGGGCTGATAGCAACTGAAGTCTTGCCTGGTTTAGTAGGATTCCCATTGCCTGCTAACTGCAGCCTTTGTCCCTTGATGCTCAGCGGATTAGTGGGTGGAAACTGGAGCTGTGGGGGGGCGGGACCATGGTTGTCCTGGATAAAAAAATTAAAAAGAAAAAATAAGGCCTTGTCACGGGATGGGGTGCCAGTCAAAGGGAGTCCAGAACAGGCCAAGGTCAGGAGCCAAGAAGACAGTGCAAGCTATATTCCTTCTAAGCTGTGGAGTCTTTTGAGCAAAAATTCTCCTTTGTGAGCCACTGGCATTAAAGTTGTGAGCGAGCGATTTGGCTCCTGCACAAATTAGTTTGCTCAGGAGCCATCCTTCCTGAGCTAAGACAAAAATGTCTGAGCTGGAGGCTAAAAAACTGTGAGCTAGCTCACACTAACTCAGCTTAGAGGGAACACTGAGTGCAAAGTCCAAAAAGCCAAGCCGGGGTCAGGAGCCAGAAACACAGAGCCAAGTCCAAATCACTGAAACATAGTCCAAAGCCAAGCCGGGATCAGGAGCCAGGAACACACAGCCAAGTCCAAAGTCAGGGGGTCGAAAGGTCTAGGTGCAAGAGCCGAGCCAGAGTGGATGCAAGCAGCACAAAGTTGGCTTGTTGCTTCCACAAAGAGTACTGCCCAGAGTGTGGAGTTAAATGCTGCTACCAATTAGCCAGCTGCACAATCGGCCAGGCTCCTGTTAGAACTCTGGGCTAGCTGAGCATCTTCCTTGTAGCCTGGCCTCTCGTCACCTGGTTGCTTAGTTTTGCCGCATTCGCTCCCTTCTTATCTGGGCCAGGTGTGAAGACTGCTGTTACAAGCACTTGCCAGCTATCCTCCTCTGCTGCTTCAGAGGGGCCAGCTGTGGTTTCTCCAGGCTGTGTCAGCTCATCCTCATCCATGCCCATGACAGGCCTCAGGTACTTACCAGAAGTTCTGACTGTACAGTTCCTAGTGATTCCTAGAGCTATGCGGGGAAAAAACAAGAGTAGCTCTAGCAATCGGCAAAAATTTTGTGGGACGCTGCCCCCCCACAGCCCTTCTGCCCACACTACATGGCAACCGTACAATTCAGTGAAGCTCTTGCCTGCACGTAGAAAACTAGCACACTAGGAAAAGGTTTGGCTGGCACCCCGTTCCCTGATGCCTAATGTTCTATGTATGCAGAAGCATTCCCTCAAATGAGTCTCTACCTGCAATCTGCGTGGGGCTGCCTTTGAAGACAGCCCTGAAACTACAGCTGGTCCAGAATGCGGCAGCCCAACTGCTTTCAGGGGCTAGCCAATGGGAACATGCGTGACCCATTTCGAAACCGCTTCATTGGCTGCCAGTCTGTTTTTTTTTGGTTCAGTTCAAGGTGCTGGTTATGACCTTGAAAGCCCTTTATGACCTGGGGCCCACATATCTGAAGGGCCGTCTCCTTCCATGTGTCCCTGTGCACTAACTGCGGTCATCAGGCAGACACCTGTTGGCTGTCCCATCAGCCAGAGGCTGGGCCTCTTCTGTGGTGGCTCCAGCTCTGTGGAATTGACTCCCTGTAGAGGTGAGGGAGCTCTCTCCTTGGAGATCTTCAGGAGGCACTGCAAGGCCTGCCTGTTTACCAGGGCTTTTGAGGTGGTTTGAATAGCAGGCATCTTTTGGGGGGGGGGGGGAGATTTGGGGCTTGTTATTTTATCTTTGGTTTTAGCTGAGGATGTTTAAACAATTATTGTAAGCTGCCTTGAACCAAGAGGAACAGCTTGGGCTATGAATGTTGTAATAAAGAAATAAATACAATAACTCTCTCCTTTTTTAAAAAATTCCAGCTTAACGTAATCTTCCTCGGGATTGCTCTTTACAAAATGTTCCATCATACGGCCATATTGAAGCCTGAATCTGGGTGCCTCGACAATATCAAGTAAGTGATATTTTTCCTTTCTTGTTCAACGGGTTCCAGCTCTGTGCCTCTTTGCACAGTCCGCACTGTCGTCCCGTTGTGGCAGAGCGGGAGCACGTGGTGTTCACCCGCTCGTGATCCAGTAGTTCTTCAGTGATGTTACTCTTCAGACTTTAAAGCTGCCACACAGGGCGGGGACCGCTTGCAGCTGCGAGTGAATGAACAGCTAGATGGGCAGAGCCAATTGCATAGGTCGGGCCAAAGCAATTCCAAAGGGGAGGCCATGTGGCGTGTTCCAAAGGGAAGGCTGTGTGATCGGTCCCACTGATGGCATTATTCTCGTGCATCCCCCACCCATCTTCTCTACATGAAGGTGTACTTTTAGAATGTGTAGAAGTGGAGTGTGATTTAAAGAGCTAGTTAGGGTTGCCAGCCCCCCAGGTCCGGGCAGAGGTTCCCCCACTTCTGGGGGCTTCAATCCACCCCTGCACTCGTGACCTCCCCTCCCTCCCTCCTGCTGGATTTAAAGGGCCGTCCAGTTGGCCGGCGGACCATGTGGTCCCCGCCGACCAGCTGAAGCCCCTTGTATTGGGCAAGAGCAGAGGGAGAGGAGTGGCCGATTGGGTGGTCGGTCTCGGGGGGCGGGGCTTGGGGATGTCCCCGCCCACACCCGGAACACCCCCCAAGACCCCCACTAGTGTGAGGAGGGGACCTGACAACCCTAGAAAAAGGGCCTAAAAATAGGCTTATTAAGCATTCAGGGATTTTTTTAAAGGGGCAAAATGGCCTTTTAGCTTATCGGGAAAGTTCTTCTTGGGCCACTAGCAGCGAGGAGCGAGCTAAACCAAGTGGCCTCTTCATTTCTGGCAGCACCACCACTTACCTGAGCCCGCTCCAGGGCTACTTGAACATCCCAGTCCACCCTGGCACAAAATGTATGTATCCTTCTGCAGCACAAGGTCTACATCATTGATACTGAAAGTGGAAGCAAATCCTTGGAAGGGAAAGCTGTAGGTTCTTGCTCGCAAAAGTTATCTTATGAATGCTTCACTTAAATTGGGGGGGGGGTTTCCCCCCGAGGCAAGTGAGATCAAAGGCTGACCAGCTTTCCGTGATGTAATATACGGCACTCTGCTTTGCTTGCTTGCTTGAGGGACTTCATCTGCTCTAGGACGAAACAGTGTTTAGACTGGTTTGGAAAGCCATTGGGTTGGATCCCGTGACTAGAATTGCCAGGTGATGGCAGGGGACTTACCAGGAGGCTCCAGGAGAGGGAAGGGAAGTAGTGCGATTGAACGCCGGAGTGAGTTTCGGGTGAGCTGGCTGTCGCATTAAAAGGGACCGTGTTCCTTTTAAATGCCTTCCCTCCATTGGAAATAATGGAGGATGGGGGCACCTTCTTTTGGGGGCTCATGGAATTGGACCCCCGGTCCAATCTTTTTGAAACTGGGGAGGGGGGGGGTTGAGGAGAGGCACCAGCAGCCATGTTGAAAATTTGGTGCCTCTACCCAAAAAAACAGGCCCCCCAGATACCCACGGATTGATTCTGTATTGTACCCATCAATGACCAGTCTCCACAGGGTATAATGGAGAACTCAGGAGCCAATCCCCCCCCTTGCTTTCTGATAGCCCTGAAGCAGGGGAGGGGCTCCAAACCAGGGGATTTCCCCATCCCCAACTGGGGATTGGCAACCCTACCTGTGACTCCCTTCCACCAAGTCTTCTTCCAAAAGAGAAACGCTTCCTCCAACAGAGAAAGGCTTTTCTCCATCAGAAGAAGTCTTTTCCCCTTGAAGGAAAACTTTAGCAGAAAGGGGTCTTTAACACTTTATAGACATGGTAATTTATAGATTAAAACTCGTGTCCAAGGTGTGGGATATGTAAGCCAGGCGTAAGGATAGCTGTGACTCACTTCAAACTTTGGCTTGGAGGACGAGGGGGAAAAGGTGTGGGCAGATGAGTTCCCTTTTCCCTTCTTTCATGCTGCTCTCAGCTTCTCTCTCAGGGGTTTCCTGTTTAGCACTAACTATCGTTTGCCATGATTTTCAGTTGACAAGATATACGGTTAGTGCTTTCCCTCCAAACCAGAGTGGAAAACCCATTGGTTTGACGTGGTTTTCTGTTATTGGTTTAGAGGCTGAGCACTTAGCAGAGTTTGCCGGTTCATATGTCAAAACAATGGTTAGCACTAAACAGGAAATGTAAAGGGAAGCCATCCATAAGAAGGCAGCAGGTGGTAAGAATGTAAAAACATCACATTCCCATTAAACACAATATAATCAAGTCATATTAAAACCATTAAAAGTACCCAGCTGCATGTCGGATTAACCACGATGTGAGACCAAACTGGGAATTCTTGCTTCACCTCTAACAGAGAAGCAGGCATGAATTTAGGAAAATCCTCACTCTTTCTGTCCAATCCGTCTACAAACGTGACATCATTGGTGGCTCCCAGAGCTCATTCCGAGCTGCAAATGTCCTCTTTCAGCCATGTTAGAAATGTTCAAACTACTTTGACTTGTCCTTGTCCCATAATCTTTGCTCAAAGGATCTAAAAATTAGAGAAGAGGAGACAGGCAGAGACTTTACCTCAGTTCAACAACAAAGCACAAGAACCACAGCTCAGATAAGTCATTTGGTACTTATTGGACACAAGAAGACGTTTTTGAGAGAGAGAGAAATTCAGGACATTAAATTCTGAGAAAAGACCCTCATCTTGAAGGCCGAGATTTAGGGCCTCCAAATGACCTTACAATTAAAATTAATTGAGAAATGTGAATAACTCTGCAGAGCAAGAATAACAGGGCTCATCTCACAAGTCACAGACCCATTTCTGAAATTATTGACAGCACCAAAAAATTTAAAAACCTGTTCGGTAGTGTCATAGCATCCCGTGCAGCAGTGGTAAAGTCTGTAGTCCAACAAAGAGACTTGTGGCATCTTAAAGACTAACAAATGTATTGTGTCGTGAGCATTCATGAACTAAGGCCCATGTTGTCAGACACATGGAATGTTATCTTGAATTGGTATCTATGTATATGTGAGAAGGCAGTGCGATTGGATTGCAAAAAAAATAATTAAAAAGCGAATGCAATTTTCATCTGCATGAATAGATTTGTGGTGTCCAGGTCACACAAAGTAACCGTTCTATTCTTCTGCATGCTAGTCAGACCTCATCTGGAGCACTCAGTCCAATTCCAGGCAACTCCTGTGAGGAAAAGTTGGGGGGAAAAACGGGTTTGTTGAGCCTGGTGAAGGGAAGACTGGGGGAAGACATAATTGATGGCACTCCTCAAATATCTGAAGGGTTGTCACTTGGAAAACGGCAAAGATGCATTTTTTCCTACTGCTCTAGGTCTAGATCCTGTCAGTTTAAGTTACAGGAAGGTAGATTTCAGTTGAAAACCAGGAGAAACTTCCTAACATTAAGAGTGAATGACAATGGAATAAATTACAGATGGGAAAGGGCTTTCCGTTGGTGGTGGTGGACCATCTGTTTGGGATACGGCTGCTGCTTTGGATTTCCATTGGCGAGCCAGGAGTTGGACTAGAGGACCTTTTAAGACTCTTTCCAACTCTCAGACTCTGTGACTCACACAGACACACAAGACAGATAAGGGGGGGTGTACATAATTTGGGTCCTAATCAATGCTCCCTCTAAGCTGTGGAGTCTTGTGAGCAAAGATTCTACTTTGTGAGCTACTGGCATTAAAGTTGTGAGAGAGCGATGTGGCTGCTGCTTCAATTAGTTTGCTCTGGAGCCCTCCTTCCTGAGCTAAGACAAAAATGTGTGAGCCAGAGGCTAAAAAACTGAGCTGGCTCACACAAACTGTGCTGACTTGGCTGGGAGCCACCGAGGGGATAAGCTAGAAGCTGAAGACACGGGCCGGAATCAAGGTCAGTGAGAAAGCCAAAGGTAAGTTTCAAGAATGCAGGTTTCCAGAGGCAAGGGATGACTGGTGCACACTCAGAAGTAGGTCTGATTTTGCAGAGTTGTTGCAGCGCTGGAGCAGATGCACCAAGGGGTTTTAAACAGATCCTCCCTCCCTTTGGAGTTGAGTCTGCAGAGGCTTACAACTCCTCTCATTGACGTTGCTGGAGCTGCAGCCTGGCACTTCTTCTTCGTTCCTGCAAAGTCAGCCTCTGCCGTGCCCTACGTCTGGGGCACTCAGGGGAACTAGGCCTTGGGGAGTCTGGCCTCGGGGTGTCTGCAGCTGAGGTTGCTGGCCCCAGCTCACGAATGGTCTCTCCTTCTGGCTGCACCTTTTGTGCTGCTGCCAGGGACTCTTCCTCCTCAGGTACTGCTGAGGGCTCTTCCTCTGGGCTGTCTCTAGAGGAGGCTGAGTTGTTCCCTGCCTCTTCCTTATCTGAGGAGGGGTCAGCCTCAGCTTCAGCCGGACCCACGATACTAACTCAGCTTAGAGGGAACACTGGTCCCAACAGGTCTTGTGCTACCTCTAAGCAGAGATCATTTGGAAAGAGGAACAGTTAGTGGTGGCAGTCATTCCCTAACTTTGCTGGACTAATTTTATCCCCATAGTGCATGATTCCTCAATATGGCGCCCGTGGGTGCCATGGTATCTGCTGACACCTTTCCTAGGACTCACCCAGTATTTTTAGAAAGTGGGTGGGGCCCAGTGGGGCTTTTGCCTAGCAGGGTTTCTGGTTGGCCACTGGAGGACTGATTGACTGTGCAGATCAAAAGGCATCCTGTTGAACAGAGTGTCTTCCTGATATTATGTCGAAGAATTACCATTAGATTCATGCAAAACCTGGCTCCCCGGCGTTGTGTGGTTGGCCCTACCTCTTTGGGCAGCCATTTCTGTCATTGGTTTCATCTCTTGTGGCAGCCATTTTGTGACCCACCGCCCTGCGTCAGAATTCCAAAGGTGCCCACAGGGTCCAAAAGGTTGGGGACCCCTGCTGAAGGGGAGAGAAAACCGTAGCCTTGATTAACACCTAATATTAGAACCCTGGGTTCCTCTCTCAAAACAGGTGTAAAGTTAGCACAGCATGGGTGGGAAGACAATGTTAGCATCTGTTATTGCTGCTGTGGTCACTTCTTATATTGCCTGCATTTGGGATTGGATTAAGCAGTACGCAGTGTCTTCCACATGTTGGGGAGCGCAGCCAGAGAGAAAGCTCTCTCCACCCACCAGGCACGCCTGACCAAACTCCATCACTGCCAGTGGTTTGCATGGGAGCATCAAATAAGCTCCCTTTGTAGCCTTAATTTCCCAGGTAAAGTCCAGCTATGCAATCTGAGCTGGTGCACGTTGGTTTGTCTGCACCTATGCTGTGTTCACATGTTCCGGTTCCATATGAAAGCCCAAGGCAGACCTGCTGGAGGGGTGGAGAGCCAAGGTGCATTCAGCCTCGCTCGTTACAATGTGTAGGAGACCCATATTTTTGATTCTGGCCTTTGAGCTTTTATGTAGGAATGCCACAGACCACCTGGATCCCTTGCTCTTTTGGACTTGAGTGCGTCAGTGCATGGTGACGTGTCTGACAATATAGACGCTGGCCCATGATAGCTTCTGCCATAATTAATATGTTAGCCTTTAGCGCAGCTGATGCTCTTTTGCCATTTTACACAGCAGCAGGCTAACGCAGCTACCCCCTCTCTGGAATGTGTCTGTAATCCAGTAACCACTTAGCTGAAGAGCATCGAGAGCATTGATTTCTGTCCGTGTTGGTGGTATATTTTGTCGAAGGCCGTTGACACAGTGTGCTTCTGTGCTGTTCTCTCAAATGGCATGGCTACTGGACTCCACGGAGTCCTGTAATGCTGAAGATGCAACCCTGCAGCGGTGATCCCAGGGCTCTTATTGTCAGACACATCCGTTCGTGCATCGACACACTCAAATCCAAAAGAACAAGAGACCCAGATGGTCTGTGACATTCCTCTATATAAAGCTCAAGGGCCAGAAGCAACAATATGGACCTCCTGCATCTTACAGCGAGCGAGGCTGAGTGCACCTTAGCTCTCCATCCCTCCAGCAGGTCTGCCTTGGTCTTCCATATTTACCTGGCAGGGGAGACACCATGATCATGAAGGTGGTTTTCCCTAAGTGAGGCTCATCCACTGCAAATGCGGGAAACTTGACGGCATAATTTGTGGTAGCGGGGGCCCACGTTAAATTATTGAGAGCCAGTTTGGTGTAGTGGTTAGGAGCACGGACTCCAGTCTGGGAGAGCCGGGTTCGATTCCCCACTCCTCCACATGCA
>NW_015167059.1:2005067-2026570 GCF_001447785.1 Gekko japonicus
GCGCTCTCTCAGCCCCACCTACCTCACAGGGTGTCTGTTGTGGGGAGGGGAAGGGAAAGGAGTTTGTAAGCCACTCTGAGACACCTTTGGGTAGTGAAGGGTAGGGTATAAATCCAATATCATCATCTTCTTCTCTCAGCCCCACCTACCTTACAGGGTGTCTGTTGTGGGGAGGGGAATGGAAATTGTAAGCCACTCTGAGACTCCCTCAGGTAGTGAAGGGTGGGGTATAAATCCAATCCCTTCTCTCTTCTTGTCTTCTTTTCGGAACCGATCAAAACATTTCTTTTTTAATGTCAATTGCTGGCTTTGGCCGTAAATAAAACTAAAAATATTTCTTTTTTTATCCTGGCTTTTAACTATGCATTTCTTGCCTGTTATTTTGTGATCCGTTTCTAGTCTAGGCAGACTAGCCTGAGCTTGTCAGAGCTGAGAAGCTAAGCAGGGTTGGTCATGAGTAGTACCGTAGATGGGAGTAGAGGGGAGACCACCAAGGAAGCCCAGAGTTTCTACACAGAGACAGGCAACGGCAAACCACCTCTGAATGTCTCTTGCCTTGAAAACGCCATGAAGGGTCGCCATGAGTCAGTTGCGACTGGATGGCATGTAATGATGGTGATTATTTTAGTTTCTAGACTGTTCTGTGGATATCATTTTTAGGCCGTTGAACATGGTTCTTCAGAGTTTTTATGCCCCTGGCTTCTTTTTGTCACTTTGTTTTTCTTGTTATTACAGTCATATGTAAAAAAAAGCTCTCTGGAGAAAGAGCGAGAGAGATAGGCAATAAATGAACGGGCTATAAAAACAATTGCTGTACTTTTTTGGATGAAAATTAACCGTTTTAAGATTAATCAGAAGCAATACTAAGAATAGGAGCCGTGTTGGTTGATTCCTAACGCCCAGAATGAAACAGAAGTTTTCTTTCGCCCTCTACTCTTGCTTTTCTGAGCCAATTACTTATATTCCCCCCTTTATTTTTACATTCTGCATTTAGAAGAGATATTTTAAAGCTACGCTGTGAGTGCATGAAGCTATTTTAATAAAGTGAAATTTAGATAATGCATTTGGTTGTGGAAACAATGAATTAATTGTCTTCCAGTTACACTGTTACTGACATAACATGTCAGTATAAATCACTTAACCTGACATAAAAACCTCACTGGTTAATAAAGATATGAGAGAGCAATAAATTTCAAGGTAGGCAGTCGCTGTAACTCGATGCTATTCCTTTTGCCCCTGGTAGCTTTTGAGGGCATAGCTGTCTAACCTCCCTCACAGAACAGATCCTTGCTGCTATAAAAGAGTAAATAGCTTTGCCCATACGGCATGATTTGATTAATCTTTAATCTAGACCTTGTCAAACACCCTTTGAAGCAATAACCGAAAGTGCTCCTATTGTTTACATCATGTCTGGAGTCAACTACAGTTCGATAATATTGATTATCTAATCCCAATGTATTACAAAAATACCAAATGTTCTTATATAACCATCGTTATGTCAGCTGCAAGAAAGGGCACTTGCTTCTCCTGGTGTGTGTCTCTAATCAGGATAAGTTCTTCATCCAAAGAAAGGCCTTCCCCACCAATGACACAGCACACCATTTCCCAAGATGACAGTTCTGAATAGACTGCTTGTAGAAGACGCACTCCCTCAGTGCTTGGGGCTAGAGATATAAGAACATAAGAGAAGCCAATGTTGGATCAGGCCAATGGCCCATCCAGTCCCACACTCTGTCACACAGTGGCCAAAAATACCAGGTGCCATCAGGAGGTCCATCAGTGGGGGCAGGACCCTAGAAGCCTTCCCACTGTGCCCCCCCCAAGCACCAAGAATACAGAGCATCACCTGCCCCAGCCTGAGAGCTCTTATCTATACCTTGTGGCTAATAGCCACTGGTGGACTTCTGCTCCATATGCTTATCTAATTCCTTCTTGAAGCCATCCATGCTTGTAGCTGCCACCACCTCCTGTGGCAGTGAATTCCATGTATTAAATGATGGATCACTTCTGATCACCTTTGTGAGACTGCCCTTTTTGCTTACTGGGCAAGCGGAGCTTTGCTCATGATGGAAGAGAAGGAAAGGAGCCATTTCACCTCATGTACTCTCATGTCCCTCGAACCCAGGAACAGAATTTTCCTGGCATCAGAAATGGCTAAGAGGGGAGGGCAGAGGCGATCCCATGATCCTTGCGGTTGTGGATGGTGGAATCTAACCCAGTGCCTGGAAGCGAGTCCACTATGCCTATTGGAAGAGAATATCATTGTTTTTTTCTCTTGATTTGGTATTTGTGTGTGTGTGTGTGTGTGTCCCCCTGTGCCTGGAAGTCATGGCGACCTCTGGCGACCCCTACTGGGGCATGGAGGAGAAGTGGCTTGATCGCCTGCCTCTGGCCTCCCGGCCCTGGTATCCTTTGGAGGTCTCCCATCCAAATACTTGCCAGGGTTGGCCCTGCTTAGCTTCTGAGATCGGACAAGATCAGTCTTGCCTGGGCTATCCAGGTCAGGGCAATATCATTGTTTTCTTGAGTGAGTCCCTGAAAGGGCAGGTTTCAGCATGAATTAACGGAATTTATCTGTTTGTTTGTATGTTTATTTAATTGGATTTTTAGCCTGCCCTCTCCCTGCACTGCAAGGCTCAGAGCAGGTTACAATGATAAACAGAACAATTTAAAATGATTAAAACATAATTAAACAGTATTAGAACATCAGGTGATACAACACAGAAGATGGCGATCAGGCAAAAATAATAAGAGCTCCCTAGAGGAACTTTGGTCCTGGTCACACCGGCCGGAAAATGTGTGGGGGAAGCGTGCCTGTTTGCCCTGGAGCAAAGTAATGTACGGCAGCCCGATCACATGTCCCGTGAAGATGCCGTTAGGTGCCGATCACACGGCTATCCTGCAGCACGGCAAAGAAGCAGCGCGGTGCGATCACACTGGCAATCACTAGGCACCACTTCCATGGCAAATGAGATTTCCCCCCCCTCACCATGGTATGCGCATGTGCCGGTGGGCGTTTGTGCACATACTGTGGAGACTTTTTACAAAAAACATCCGGTTTGCGACGGGACATGGGCGGGTGCCAGATGCCACAGGATTCCAGTGGAAATGCGATCAGACACCCACCCCTGTGTTTTCTGGAAACTAGCACATTATATGTACTAGGTTTTTACTCCGTATCTTTGGCAAGAAGCCATGGGTTAGCCATGGGTGCACTACGCTTCCCAGATGTTGCGGTGTGATCGCGCCCGGAAAATCTGTCTATCATCCGTATCTTTAGCGCAGCAAATGCTCTGTGTGAACGGGACCTATATGTATGTGTGCCCAAGATGAACTAGGTACATGGCAAGTACCACTTCACTGTGTACTCGTGCACCAAACCCCATGCAGAACTGATCAGGTGCATCTGCTGCCACTGGACGTTGAATGAGCAACAACAAGGACTGGTTCTATCAGTGGCCTGACTTGGAAGGGGGACTGGAAGTCCACAGTCATGCATTCAGATGAAGCTCGAGGAAGCTGTCCATATAAAGTGTGCAGAGAACTTGAAGAGAACCAATGAGAGGAAGGTCTTCAAGGTTGCCCCTGAATGGGGCAGTTGTTCACTGGAAGCTTTGTGGGCGAATGGCACCATTCCTACAGGCTTGTATAAGCAGTCTTACTGAACTAGAGGGGCATCACAACAGTAACAAGGCAGAAAGAAGGGGTGTGGCAAAAACAAATAAGATCATCCCCAGATACTTAGATGTTGCATGGCTCATTCCAGAACCAGTCACCCTCAACCAAAATAGCCATATTTACTTCCAGCCCTGGCATGAGGTCTACCTTGGAGGTGCACCATTCCTCTAGTAGTGACTGTTTAAGAACACCAGAAGAGCCCTGCTGGATCAGACCAGTGGTCCATCTAGTCCAGCATCCTGTCTCATACAGTGGCCAACCAGTTCCTCTGGATGACAAACAACAGGGCATAGAGGCCAAGACCACCCCCTGATGTTGCCACCTGGCTCTGGGATTCAGAGATTTAGTTCCTTTGAATGTGGAGGTTCCCCTCAGTCACCATGGCTAGTAGCACTGATAGACCTATATCCTCCATGAAACTATCTAATCCCCCTTTAAAGCTGTTTATCCCTGTAGCCATCACTGCATCCTTTGGCAGTGAATTCCAAATTTTTATCACTCTCTGGGTGCATTCAGACGGGGGCTTTATTAGGGTGCCGGTTCCAACTGTTAGGGTGCCGTTAGGGTGCCGGTTCCAACCGTTGTATTCACCGGCGTTCAGACGGGGCACATCTGTCTCCTCTCCCTAACCGGTGTAAAGCCCTTTAAACCGTTGCACTCTGCTACCAGGTCCCCAAGTGGTGGTATACAGAGTGCAACGGTTGTAAACGGTGCACCCCGGCGTCTGAGCGCTCTCCACCGTTCCTCAGCTACTTCCGTCAGAAGCCTGAGGCTTCCGGCTTTCCCCGGCAATTTTTTTAAAAACTTAGTGATATGCGCTCGGGCGAAGCTTCGCCCTGAGCGTTTGTTTAAAAAAAAAAAGCCCTTACTTTAAGTACCCGGAGGAGTCCGGGACTACAGGGAGGCCAGGTTGGGCTTTAAACTTTAAAGGTAAGTCCTTACCTTTAAAGTTTAAATGTAATGGGGGGGTTGAGCATGTGCAAAGATCGCCATTCTGTGAATGGCTGCCTATGCGCATGCTCAAACTCTGCTTTAAAAAAAAACGCCGACGCCCGCAGCGTGTGAGCGGGCGTCCAACGGAGGGATCCGGAAGATGGAGGTAAGTGTGATCGCGTTTCTGCTGGCATAAACGCCCCATCTCTGTGTAACATAGTATTTCCAGTTTCATTGGTTGCCTGTCTGTCCTGAATCTACAGCTTCATTGGTTGCCCTCAAGTTCTGGTGTTTTTGGAGGAGAAAAATTCAAGGTGGGAACCACCTGCCAACCACAAGCTCCACCAACAAGGACAATGTCCATTTCCCCAAAACATGGTGCAGGTTCCACATTGGGGAAGAGTGCTCAGAAGAGCCACAGGTGGCATGTCAAAGAACCACAAGTGGCTCCTGAGCTACTGAGTGGGTAACACTGGCCTGGCGTATCAATGCTACTCTAGAAGCAGGACCACATAATTCAGAACTCCAAAATCTGGCAGATGTTTAGATGGAGAGAATATTGTAAATGTGCTTTTTAGTAGAATTTTACATAATATACTTTGTAACTAGATTTTGCATGCTGTGGTATTAATATCTGCTCTGGTCCTTTTAGAATGAGGCAGTTTATACAACTGGAATGAAGAAATTTCCCAATCTGAGGTTCAGGTCATGTCATGCTGGACATTTCCAGAAGAGATGATTCTGAGTAAAGTTGCTTGTTATGCAGGTGGCGGAAATGTAACGACTGTTGAAATTCCCTCCTCTTTGCCTTCACTCCCCAGGGGACCCACCTTCCTCCTTTACATTTGGTCACCTTAGCAGGATTCTTAGCCCCAAAAGTCCCATAACCTGGGCCCAGGGCTACTAAGCTCCTTAAAAGAGACCCTGAATGCTCTCATCATTCAGTTTTCATCACCTGGCTGTTGGACATCTCACTTCCTTCAGACAGACTATAAAAAATCCCTTTCAGGCCTAAGCAAAAGGCCTCAGGACATTCTTTACCATGTATTGCAAAAGCTTAGTCAGGAAAAGTACCAAGAAATGTTTAGCTCTGCTGATCATTCTCTTCAGCCTTTTTAGTCACCGGGGGCTTAGGCCGCCCATTCAAGAACAAACTGTCACGGATATGGACAGGAATACAGGAAAATAGTTGCTGGTCTTGACTAAAAAGATCATGGAAGACGCTTCTGCGAGCCAAAATCAGGGCTGGCCTGATCTCTTAGTAAAACTTGCCCAGGGGTCATTTTGTAGAAAAAGAGGTGCAGGAGCTCATTAGCATAACTCATTAGCACAACTTATTTGCATATGCCACACCCCCTGACATCACCGGAAGTGTGTCAGAAGGCAACACCCACCGCTTGGGTTCCACTGGACTGTTCTGGATTGCAGGCTATCGGGGGGAGAACGTGCAGATCTGTCCTCACAGAGGAGGTAGAGCTTGTACCTGAATAGAACTTGGTCTTAAAGGTGCCACTGGGCTGTTTTGGACCGGGGGGCCGTGGGGAGCTCTGCAGCTTACCTGGCTGCTTCTTGCTCTGACGGAGGGCTGCTGGGAGCAGGGGGTGTGGCTTGTTGCATGTGCCCGCCCCCTGGGCTCTTTACTGCCAGAGCTCTGCTCCTGTGCGCTCCTGCAGGAAATGACCCCTGGCACTTGCCTGAGGGAATCCAGACAGCCAGAATGGACCACCTAAGGATAGGGTCACGGAGCTCTTCCGCCAGGCTTTCAGCTAGGGGGCCGCCACCATTATAGGGCCCAGGCCTCTCGCTTCTAACATCCAGCCACAGGAAGATCTGGAGCAGAAGGATCTTTAGAGAGTATATTGAAATAAGCCATCTTGAGTAACTATCTTCTGCACTGTATTAATAATGGAATTGTTTTATATGGTTTTATGTGGTTTTAGCTGTATTTTATGTATGGACTGTGAGCCGCCCTGAGCCTGCATTGTGGGGAGGGCAGGGTATAAATGCGATTAATAAACAAACAAACAATGGAGTAACAGAATAATACAGCCTTCGATAGCTGAGAAACGGTAACCCATACCAGGGGGTAATATGTATTCAGGGCCAGGTGCAGGGAGCATTAAGAAGGGCAAGAATGCCCAACTATATACAGATGTGAAAATAGGGTTACCAACCTCCAGGTGGGGCCTGGCAATCTCCCACTATTATAATTGACCTTCACTAAGCTAACTAGATGCCTAGCTCCTAAATCTAAATGCATGCCTAAATTCGAATCAAGCCTGACTAAAGTCATCTGAAACAAAACACAGTAGCCAAATCTAATCAGCTGAACAGAGGCAGGGCAATTCATAGATTATGCATAGCCAAAAGAAAAGAAAAGATTATTTCACTTGTTTTCTTACAATTTGCCGTGCAGAAGGATAAAGCGCTGGAAGAATCTTAAGGAAGCTGAAAGAATCTAAGGAAGAGAAGAGTCATCAACAGTGATCACAGGTTCGGAGGGCTTTCCCTCCAAGGAAAGGGTGGAGAGCATCTGAAACTTTTCCATTTAGGAAAGTGAGAACTGTGAAGGGGGCAAAACAGAGGCTTGCCAGGTGGGGAGAATGGATTTTTACTCCCACAATACTAGAATTCAGGGTTATATTGTGAAGTTAATGGGCAGAAGACAAATTCGTGGTGGAAAGATCCGTCAAGGCTATGATTCTTAATATGAATCACCATATTAAGAGTCAGTGCTCTTCTGAATGCCAGGAAGTGAGGAGCACAGAAAACCGCTGGCTAAAGATAAACAAAAATGTATAAAATAATATTTAATGCCGAGTTCAATATTACAGTCATATAACTATATAAAGCCAAGGTGTTCTTACAAGAAACAACAGTAATACAGAAAAATAGAAAAATAAAGTCCCAAAAATTTCAGTGTGTCTCACTCCTGTTGTATTGTAATTCCATAGTCCAACTTGACATACATTCATCATAGAGTGGACTCATATAGTTCCTGGGAAATCCATATAACCTTGAAATTTTGAAATCCATAAGCCATAGAGACGTGTAGTCCGGATGCAAGTTGCCGTGTTTCGAATAATTCTTTTTCAAAACCAATAGGCTACAGTGGGACTAAATACAAATTCAAGACATGCACAAATGAGGATAAACAATCAGACAATATGTATAAATTGCATAGATACGACAAGGTGTTCATCTGCCACGCCCTTCTTGTACGCCTTCCAGGTGAATCTGGATGGCCACTATGGAAAACAGGAGGTTGGGCTTTGCTCTGATCCAGCAGGAGTCATTTTCTTGTGTACTGACATCTTCAAGACTAATAATACATGTATTGTGCCATATGCTTGTGTGGGCCAGAGGTCACTTCATCAGATTCCTGATGTGCACCAGCACAGATGTGGGTAATCTAAATCACAGCACGTAACAGAATTTTAATCTGGGACATTGCGGCCGACCTGCAGGACACCATTTTTCAAGGAAAGCACGTTGAAGGAAGATTCCAGCTTGAAACTGCAGAAGAGGTGTTGATCGAGTTTCACTGACCTCAGCTGGGACAATTAATTCCTCTCCAAAATGATTAAGATTGTGCTTATTGCCAATAACCGTTGTTGTGAATGATTACTCCGCTGGTTTCGTATATGTCTGGGCTTTGCAGAGAAATGTCACAGACTTCACAAGTGACGACCCTTGTATTTGACGACAGTAGCCTACCAGCTACTGGGGCTGTTCCCCTCTGAAGCAGCAGATAGGAAGCTCAACTGAGGCTGCCTGAAGGAAATCATGGGAAGATATGGGGCTGCCCACTGAATTCTTATGGCAGTGCTGGAACCCAGGGAAGACAAAGAGGCCAAGAAGAGGAAGAAGGAGTAGAAGGGCAGAACCAGAGAGAAGAATTGAGTTATAACCTGCCTCCTCATTGCCGAGAAGACAGAGCTGGAGAAAGCTCTCTGAAGACCAGAGGTCATTTCGGGGGGGGATCGCGGGGGATCGCAGTTCCCCCGGGTGAGGTACAGGGGGCGGGGCACATGACGAAGCCCCACCCCCTGCTTCCGGCCGCCCCGCTTCCGGCCCTCATTCAGCCAGGAGGAGGCAGGAGAAGAGAAAAAGGCCGGCGGCGGCAGACGGGACCGTTGGGGGCGGGGTGTGTGGTCTTATGACACACTTCCGGTGATGTCAGGGGGTGTGGCATATGCTAATGAGTTATGCTAATGAGTTCCCCTAGCTCTTTTTCTACGAAACGACCCCTGCTGAAGACTATGGAAGCAAAGGACCCCAAGGAAAGTTCTGCTACTTGGAAGGGCACACCACAGCACAGATGTGAACTGGGACTAAGACACAAGGGTATATCCTGACCCCTTTTGGTGTATTTCAAGACTCAGAACAGAGATTATTGCTAGTAAGGGAAGCCCACTAGGTATTTGCACAGTCTCAAGGCTCACACCTCCACTGAGTGGAGCCCCAGTGAGATCTCCAGCCCCACCAGCATGTGCCAGGTCCCTTACAAATAGACCCTCTCTGAAAGAAGTGACCATGTAGCCCTGGGACAGACACGCACCCTAGAACAAGGACAATTTGGCTCACTATTTACATCTTCCCCCTTTGTACCCACGCATCTGTGCATATATGCACATTTATTTACATAACATCAGTTGAGGATGTACCTGGTGTAGGATGCTCTGGTCCATCAAAGTTGATACCACAATATATTTGGGAGTCTTTAAAGAACACCTCAGCTCTTTGGGTTGGATCCTGCAGGTCCTTTCCATGAGCGTTCCGTGAATCCCTTCCTGTGATGCGGCAATGTCACTTCCGGTTACACAGCTGGAATTGATGTCGCTGGACACCATTTCAGGCACCGTAGGTAGAATAGATCCCCAGACCAATGCTCCCTCTAAGCTGCAGAGTCTTGTGAGCAAAAATTCTACTTTGTGAGCTACTGGCATTAAAGTTGTGAGCAAGTGACTTGGCTACTGCGTAAATTCGTTTGCTCCGGAGTCATCCTTCCTGAGCGAAGACAAAAATGTGTGAGCCGGAGGCTAAAAAACTGTGAGCTAGCTCACACCAACTCAGCTTAGAGGGGACACTGCCCCAGACTCCAATCTTTGATGCTTTTGCTAAAATTTTAACTTGCAATTGGAACTCATTGCCACGTCTAACTCAACTGTCACAATTGTGTGGGAAATGACATCAGCCCTATGAGTTAATGACTTCCAAAAGTCCTGTCATAGCCTTGCCCAGATCCTGCAAACTGAGGCCCGGGGCTTCCTTGATTGAGTTCCTCCAGCTGATGTTCGGTCTTCCTCTTTTCCTGCTGCCTTCAACGTTTCCTAGCGTGATTGTCTTGCCATGCTTCATACCTTGCAAAGGTTTTTTTTTTTAGTTTTCAAACTTTCTTTATTGAAATAACAATTAAGCTTATAAAAACCACATGCAATAGAGTGACATAAACTATTGCAAAGAAAAAGGTAACTATACAATGAAAAGTAACTATTCATTTACATCAGTGTGTTTTCGTGTATCATGAAAGAACATTTACATAGCAACAATAAACATTCTGTATACTAAACTCTGATCTATCTCTAACAAAGACGATACATGAAACAGATTATAACCAATGGTGCAACTGAGACCATTTGCCTAATATAATTTTTTTGATTTGCTAGATATTCTAGCACTGGATACCATTTTTCATCAAAATTTGAGTTTTTAGGAAATTGCATTGCTCTATTAATACGGTCTGTAATATTCTCCATAATGTATTGGTCCCACGGTTTACTAAACCATAACAACAAGGATGGAGCCTTTTGATTCTTTCACCCTAGAAGCTATTGCTGTCCTAGCAGCTACTATTAATGTTTCTATCAGTTCTTTATTTCTCGATGGACTTGAACCCAGCAGCCAGTAGACCTTGCAAAGTTAATGGATTCAAGCATGCCTAACAGTGTGTGTAAAATGTGTCCTTTTATGCCAGGCTTCCTCCTTTGACTTGTTGTTATGCGACATCTTGACAACCTTGTAAGCTCTCTTCTCTCTGCTTTCCCATTTGGTAGAAGATTTTTTGAACTATGATGCAAGTCACTTTGGTGTTCTGCACCACTGCTTCACATTCTTGACACACCTTCAGTTCGATGCTCACTATAACCCCTAATCTTTCATGGGACTCCTCGTATTGTAATAGATTACAGTAGACAACAGTTACCTAGCTCAACAGGTTAATAAGCGAAAGCAGATTTTATTTAATAGTTCGAAAGTGGGTGCCTGTCATTCATCTGTCTCTCCAGCGTACATAAGGCTGTATTAATTTTTTTGCTGAGATTCCAGTCTGGTAAGCTATCAAGAAAGAAGCCCTAAACTAAAAATTGAAGAGAGACATTCCATTATTTCGGGGGAAGGGGGATCCAGGTCTCAGGTTCTAACCTGAAGTTCCAGGAATGTGTGGCCCAATCCTATACATGTTTACTGAGAGCCGGTTTGGTGTAGTGGTTAGGAGCGCGGACTCTAATCTGGGAGAACTGGGTTTGATTCCCCACTCCTCCACATGCAGCTGCTGGTGTGACCTTGGGTCAGTCACAAGTTGTCTCAGAGCTGTTCTCTCAAGAGCAGTCCTCGAGAGAGGACTCTCAGCCCCACCTACCTCACAGGGTGTATGTTGTGGGGAGGGGAAGGGAAAGGAGATTGTAAGCCACTCTGAGACTCCTTCGGGTAGTGAAGGGCAGGGTATAAATCCAGTCTACTACTACTACTACTCAGGGCTCTTTTTGTAGAAAAAGCCCAGCAGGAACTCATTAGCATAATAGGCCACACCCAACAGCAGAAACTCATTAGCATATTAAGCCACACCCTGACATCACAGCTCATTAGCATATTAGGCCACACCCCCATGTTACCACACTCACCTTTTGCTTCTTATTCTGTTTACTTTGTTGTTAAAACCCAGGGCCTTTTTTTGTAGCAGGAACTCCTTTGCATGTTAGATCACACACCCCTAATGTAGCCAGTCCTAATGAGTTTCTGCTGTTAGGTGTGGCCTATTATGCTAATGAATTCCTGTTGGGCGTGGCCAACTCAGGAGCCAGCTGGAACTCCATTCCTGTGCGTTCCTGCCCCAAAATAGCCCTGCTACTGCTGCTGCTACTACTACTACTACAGTCCTGTTGTGTTCAGTGGGGCTCAATTCCAAGTAAGTGATCATCAGTTTTCAGTCATAGTTGTTGTTGTTTTTCCTCAGGATCTCACAAGAAAAGAGTAAAATCTCAGGGGGAGAATCCACCATCAAGGGGGCAGGCCAATCTCTGCTTGTGCGGGCTGTTCTCTGCTTATCTAGAAAGATTTTGCCGTTTGCTTTTCAAAACGTGCATCACAAACGGCGCAGTTCCAAAATTCAAGTCATGCAGAAGTTGAGTTACATAGAAGGATTGCTGTTTATTTTAGAATCCCAGGGGGCATGGCCATGTTAGTCCGTTGCAGCAAAATTAAACAGGGCTCCAGCGGCACGTTAAAGATTAGCAAAAATGTATCCCAGCGTAAGCTTTTGTGAGTCAGTTTATTTTGTCAGAGACGAAGTGAGCTCTGAGTCACAAAAGCTTGTGCTGTAACGAATTTTGCTAGCTGTTAAGGTGCCACTAGATCCCTGTTAGTATTTTGTTAAGAACTGGCTTCCTGGTTGTTCTAATGGGGTCTGCTGTAGTGCGTGTACTCAAAAGAGTGGCTTGATGCTTGCACAGCTAATTGGAAATACTCTAAATCATGAAACATTCATGTGTCTCATTTCAGAGACAACCCATGAAATGAACACCTTTAATTGTTCTGAAATGGGTGGCTTAAGGAGAGTCTTCTTAATATTTATTAAATCGTGCCAAATTTGACAAATTGTTGTTGGCAATGGCCTCGTTTTCGTGGCAGTGGAAAGCCTTCAGAATATGTGTGCCCAGGGGCACACGACTAAATGCTCCTCCACACAAAATTTAAAAAATAACTACGTTTCATGTAGTAAGCTAGCATGCAAAGAGAAGGAGAGGCTGGAGTTCGTCTCTCAGCCATCTTGTGTTGAGGGAGGGTCTGTCTCTGAGAATTACCCAGCTTTAAGGTTGACCATGAAGAGACTGGAATTTTAAAATATTTTCTGTCCTTTGGCTCTGTCATTAACCAAAAGGGAGATTGCAGCCAAGAGATCAGGAGCTTGAGAACAGCAGACACGAAGGAGCTCGAAAAGATTCTTAAGTGTAAGGATGTGTCACTGTTGACCAAGATCAACATAGGCCCCGCTCACATGAGCCAGATATCGCGGGGGGAAGGTGTGGCTAATTGCCCCGGAGGAAACTAACGCACGGCCGCCCGAGCACACGTCCCGGTCGAGGTCCCGTGGTTAGGGGGGAGATGCCGACCAGACGGGTATCCTGCAGCGCGGCACAGAAGCCGCACCCGCGATCGCACTAGCAATCACTCTTTGTGCACATGCGCTGTTGGGCGCTGTTGCGCAACCTGCATAGACGGATGCCACGTAAGTCCACCGGAAACGCGATCAGACGCCAGCCCTTGGCCCACGGTTTCTGGAAACTAGTACCTCGTAAGTACTAGTTTTTTAATCTGCACCTTTAGCGGGGATTCACACGTTCACCACGGGAGCACTGTGCTTCCCAGATGTTGTGCTGTGATTGTGCCGGAAAATCCCGGGACTCCCATGCCTCTCCCGCGGCAACTTTGCTGTGTGACAGGGGCCATAATAATGTTCTCCAATACTATGTATGTGTGTGAAAGTTGGACAATGAAGAAAGCTGCCAGGAAGGAAGTCGATTTGTTTGAAATGTGGTGTTGGGGGAGAGTTTTATGGATACCGTGGACCACCCAAAAGACAAATAAATGGCTTCTATATCAAACCAAGCCTGAACTCTCCCTAGGAGCCAAAATGACTCAACTGAGGCTATCATACTTTGGTCACATCGTGAGAAGACAAGAGTCACTGGAAAAGACAATCATGCTAGGAAAAGCTGAAGGCAGCAGGAAAAGAGGAAGGCCCAACATGAGGTAGACGGGCTCAGTCGAGGAAGCCACAGCCGGCCATTAATGATAGAATGTTCTGGAGGACATTTGTTCATAGCGTCACCATAAGTCAGAAGCAACTTGATGTCGCTTAACACGCAAACACTATAGCTAAGTGGTAAAGCCCTGCTTTGCATGAAGAAGGCCCCAGGTTCAATCCATCTCATCTCCAGTTAAACATATGAAGTAGAAGGTGGTGTGAAAGACCTTGACCAGAGACCCCGAAGAAATGATGCTTTGATAGAACAGTGGTCCAACTCAGCATATGGCAACTTCATAGGTGCTGTGTGTGAAGAGAAGATTTTGTAGGGCAGAGCGTTCCAGCAAGTGCGCTCCCACCAGAAGTGCCTACAAACAGCCCAGGGACAGGCTTGCTCCATCGGGGGAACTAGACCAATGAAGTTCAAAGACTTCCTGTGTTTGCATCAAAAAGAAACAGAGGCTGGTGGACCTTTGGGTCATTGCCGAGTGGCATATGGTCCCGTTTGATTCCTTAACCTGTCTCAGTTTTCTAAGCAAACTAACTAGTTGCCCAGCAGACACCTGCTGTTCAGGGACCTCTGTTTTGAAAGGAAAACACAATCTAGCCGTGGTACAAATGACTCGGTTTCAGGAGGTCAGCCAGTGAGCCCGTGTGCCAAACTCGAAGCAGCTGGCTCTCGAAAGTGCTCCTGACCATCTGAAAGTGCCATCTATTTTTCTCTTTAGCCCACATTGTGAAACTGATACAAAAACACTCACTTATCTCTTAGAAGCCAAGCTAAACACAGATTTTTTTAGAGCGAGACCTCAACGTGTTTCTGTCTTCAGGCCCCTTTTCTCCATTGCAACTATTTCTTTAACATTTGTGTGGCAGCTACAATACACCTTAGACTCCAGATACTCCTCTCACCCTAATATCCATTTATTCTTGTTTTCGTGATGGCTAAATAACTCTCGCACAGCTACCCTATTAACTCTCACCCCCTGAGGTGTTTGTCGAGCATCATAATTCACTGTTCTCTCCGGTATCTTTTTCTTTCTCTCTTTTTTCGGTTGAACAAGTTAGCTCTCTCTGACTTCTCACTCCTTTTTCCTGTGAGTTCTCTTAGAAGGTTTCAGAGCCTCTGTCAGTAGTGTGTTGAACTCACTGCTAGAGGAAATATGGATTCAGATCTCTCTACCACAAAACTCACTGAGAGAGTGTGGTTTATCCCTGTCAAACAGGGTTGCTGGTGAGGGTAGGATTTAAGATATATACAGCTTTAGTTCAAATAATACCTGTATCTCTTCTGTGTGTGGTGTGTGTGTGTGTGTTTATTTATTTATTTATTTATTTTATTTTTATTTAACTTTCAGTTTATAGACCGCTCACCCCCTAAGGGCTCTGAGAGGTTTACATTGTATAATTTATTAATTACATTACCTTACTAGGGCCACACACACAATGAGGGGAAGGGACTACCTATCAGGCACCCATGGAAGGGTCTTAGTTGTTATTGTTTCTTACGGAGGTTCTTCAATGGAGGCTAAAGGCTTCTCAAAGCCCCTTTTCCCACATCCAGATCCCATTCCATTCATGTGATGCTACCCCCAAGACAGCTTTCCCCAACAAGTTAAATGATAGTTTTGATTCGGTGTAAGGCTTAAGTTGTGGAGAACTCATCTTGTTCAAGTTATGGAGAACTCATCTTGTACAAGCAGGATCCCCGACAGCCCTCCAAGAGGAGCATGTTAACCTTGCCTCATGACAGATGGGGTTGGGGGCGGGGGAGGCTTTATTCTGCTTCTGTCTTGGGGATAGCATCACATGAAGTCATAGAATCATAGAGTTGGAAAGGACCTCCAAGGTCAGGGACCTCAGACCCTTTGGCCAGGCTGCATGTCCCGTCACTCCTAATAATGGAACCCACAGCTATGTCCTGCCAGTAGGTTGGTTGGCTCATCCTCAGTGATGAGGATTTTCAAAGGTTAGCAAGGGAGGCCCATCCATAGGCAGCAACCCAGAGTATGACCAGAGTCCCTGAAACTCCTGCCCAGTCAAAGTGGCATTGATCAATTTCAGTGAAAGGAGCATCGGAGAACCTGAGGAAGCACTTTCCCCCTTGTCTCTCATCCCTCAGAACCAGAATAAAGCCTCCCCTGCCCCCAACCCCATCTGTCGTGAGCTGTGTTCCCTCTAAGCTGAGTTAGTGTGAGCTAGCTCAGAGTTTTTTAGCCTCCGGCTCGCACATTTTGGTGTTAGCTCAGGAAGGGAGGGCTCCCGAACAAACTGATCCATCCAGCAGCCCAATCACTCGCTCACAGCTTTAATGCCAGGAGATCACAAAGCAGCATTTTTGCTCACAAGACTCCACAGCTTAGAGGGCGCCTTGGTCATGAGGCAAGGTTAACATGCTCCTCTTGGAGGGCTGTCGGGGATCCTGCTTGTACAAGATGAGTTCTCCATAACTTGAACAAGATGAGTTCTCCATAACTTAAGCCTTACACCGAATCAAAACTATCATTTAACTTGTTGGGGAAATGAGGGGTGCAGGAACGCTGGCTTCCCAATTTCATCAAAAGAGAGAGAGTTGTTCTAAACCAAAACTCATTTTAAGTCAGTAAACATTTCTGTAGCATTTCAGTATTCAGCACAGAATATTTCAGCACAACCCCAATACATAAACAGTGCACTTATAATTCTGTAAAGGATATCCTTGGTTGTTCTGCCAAGACCCATAACTGAGGGTAGTTGATCAGAACAACAACAAACCAAATTAATTCAGGCATTAAGTACCCTCTTTCACCGATAGAAGCTAATGTAACTGTCAATCAAGTCTGCCATGAGCATTTGACATACATCTGACATATACAACAAAGTCAGCCCTTTCTTTCCGTCTCTGGGGTCGGGAAAGCTGGGTTAAGCTAGGGTGACGAGAATCAAGGTTAACTAAGAGAGTCCCAGAAAGCTAGGTTCAGATATTTGATCTATTTAGAATCTGATAGTGACTCCTGACTGCTGCAAAGTATAAACATTCCCAGAAGGCAAAAACCACGTGAGTATGGTGAAGGCTACACTCAGCACATAGCTGCAGCCTGAAGCCTCCTGGGAAACAAAACCAAAGTTTCAACTATATAGGCTGTTGTTGTTGTTGTTCAGTCGCACAGTCGAGTCCGACTCTTCGCGACCCCATGGACCAGATCACGCCAGGCCTTCCTGTCTTCCGCCGTCCTCTGAAGTTTGCTCAACTTCATGTTCGTTGCATCTATGACATTGTCTAACCATCTCATCCTTTGCCATCCCCGTCTTCTTTGACCTGTAATCTTTCCCAGCATCATGGTCTTCTCTAGTGAGTGCTCCCTTCTCATTGGGTGGCCAAAGTTTTTGAGCTTCAGTTTCATTATCTGGCCTTCCAGGGAACAGTCAGGGTTGATTTCTTTTAGGATTGACTGATTTGATCTTCTTGCAGTCCAAGGGACTCTCAAGAGTCTTCTCCAGCACCATAGTTCAAAAGAATCTATTCTTGGGCGCTCGGCCTTCCTTATAGTCCAACTCTTGCAGCCATACATGACTACTGGGAATACCATTGCTTTGACCATGCGGACTTTTGTTGGCAGGGTGATGTCTCTACTTTTTATCATGCTGTTTAGGTTTGCCATCGCTTTCCTCCCAAGGAGCAGGCGTCTTTTAATTTCCTGGCTGCTGTCACAGTCTGCAGTAATCTGGGTCCCCAGGAACGTGAAGTCTGTCACTACTTCCACAGCTTCCCCTTCTATTTGCCAAGGAGTGATGAGGCCGGATGCCATGATCTTAGTTTTTTTGATGTTGAGCTTCAAGCCCACTTTTGCGCTCTCCTCTTTTACCCTGAGCAAGAGGCTCTTAAGGTCCTCTTCACTTTCTGCCATTAGAGTGGTATCGTCTGCATATCTGAGGTTGTTGATCTTTTCCCCAGCAATCTTAATTCCCGCTTGTGATTCATCCAGGCCAGCATTTCGCATGATGTACTCTGCATATATATTAAATAAGCAAGGCGACAATATACATCCTTGTCGTACTCCTTTTCCTATGCTGAACCAATCAGTTGTTCCATATCCGGTTCTAACTGTCGCTTCTTGGCCCTTATACAGGTTTCTCAAGAGACATGTGAGGTGGTCTGGTACTCCCATCTCTTTAAGGACCTGCCATAGTTTGTTGTGATCCACACAGTCAAAAGCTTTAGCATAGTCAATGAAGCAGAAGTAGATATTTTTCTGGTACTCTCTTGCTTTCTCCATAATCCAGCGAATGTTGGCAATTTGATCTCTAGTTCCTCTACCTCTTCGAAACCCAGCTTGTACTTCTGGTAGTTCTCTATCCACGTACTGTTGAAGCCTAGCTTGTAGGATCTTGAGCATGACCTTGCTAGCATGTGATATGAGTGCAATTGTGCGATAGTTTGAACATTCCTTGGCATTGCCCTTCTTTGGGATTGGAATGTATACTGACCTTTTCCAATCCTGTGGCCACTGTTGCGTTTTCCAAATTTGCTGGCAAATGGAGTGCAGAACTTTAACAGCATCCTCTTCTAAGACTTTGAATAGCTCAGCTGGGATACCATCACCTCCACTAGCTTTGTTGTTAGTAATGCTTTCTAAGGCCCATTTAACTTCACATTCCAGGATGTCTGGCTCGAGGTCAGTGATTATACCGTCGTGGTTGTCAAGGACATCGAGGTCTTTCTTGTATAGTTCTTCTGTGTATTCTTGCCATCTTTTCCTAATCTCTTCTGCTTCTGTTAGGTCCCTACCGTTTTTGTCCTTTATCATGGCCAGCTTTGCATGGAACGCTCCCTTGATTTCTCCAACTTTCTTGAAGAGATCTCTAGTCCTTCCCATTCTATTGTTTTCTTCTATTACTTTGCACTGTTCATTCAGGAAGGCCTCCTTATCTCTCCTTGCTGTTCTCTGGAAATCTGCGTTCAGTTGGGTAAATCTTTCCTTTTCGCCTTTGCCTTTCGCTTTCCTTCTTTCCTCTGCTATTTGTAAAGCCTCATCAGAAAGCCATTTTGCTTTCTTGCATTTCTTTTTCTTTGGTATGGTGGTGATTGCTGCCTCCTGTACAATGTCACGAACCTCCGTCCATAGTTCTTCAGGCACTCTGTCTATCAAATCTAGACCCTTGAATCTGTTCTTCACCTCTACTGTATATTCATCAGGGATGCGATCTAGGTCAAACCTGAATGGCCTCGTGGTTTTCCCAATTTTCTTCAGTTGAATTTTGCAATGAGTAGCTCATGATCTGAGCCACAGTCAGCTCCAGGTCTTATTTTTACTGACTGGATAGAGCTTCTCCATCTTTGACTGCAAATTATATAGTCAATCTGATTTCGGTGTTGCCCATCTGGTGATGTCCATGTGTAGAGTCGCCTCTTAGGTTGTTGGAAAAGGGTGTTCGCTATGACCAGTGTGTTCTCTTGACAAAACTCTGTTAACCTTTGCCCTGCTTCATTCTGCTTTCCAAGGCCAAACTTGTCGGTTATCCTGGTTACCTTTTGACTTCCTACTTTAGCATTCCAGTCCCCTATGATGATGAGGACATCATTTTTTGGTGTTAGTTCTAGGAGGTGTTGTAGGTCTTCATAGAACCGGTCCACTTCAGCCTCTTCTGCATCAGTGGTTGGGGCATAGACTTGGATTACTGTGATGTTGAATGGTTTGCCTTGGAATCGGACAGAAATCATTCTGTCATTTTTGAGATTGTATCCCAGTACTGCCTTTTGCACTCTCTTGTTGACTATAAAGGCCACACCATTTTTTCTACGAGATTCCTGTTTAGCCAAGGATTGAGCTCAGTCCAGGCCTAATTCCGCGACACAACTTAACATAAAGTTTTTAAAATCAAATTCTTATTTCCTTGTTCCTTTTTCTTTCTCTACCCCTATCTTATTTAAAAATAAAAACATATATTTTTTAAAAAATGGTCATCCAAATCATTTGGGATCTATTTTTTAGTGTTTTCTGTGAGTCACAAAAAGGCATATTGAATAAAATTGGATACTGAAAGTGAATCTGGCAGTTTGGTGTAGTGGTTAAGTGCGTGGACTCTAATCTGGGAGAACCGGGTTTGATTCCCCTCTCCTCCACTTGCAGCTGCTGGATGACCTTGGGCAAGCCTTAGTTCTGTCAGAGCGGTCCTTGAACGAGCAGTTTCTGTCAGAGCTGTTGTGGGGAGGGGAAGGGAAAGGAGTTTGTAAGTCACTTTGAGACTCCGAGTGACGGGCTGGGTATAAATCCAGTCTCTTCTTCTTCACATCTCCTGTGGCAAATTATCTCCAGCAGCCCTTTGTTTTCCTCTTCTTGCTCATATGAGTCCATCTTTCCCAGTTTTACAAAACCGCTGGGGGTGGGATGTGCAACTGGAGTGGTTCTCGTATGCACGTCCCATTTTGCCTTCTGGATAGAATTGAGCATGTGTTGTTTGGTCACTTTGGTGGTGTACTACCTCATTATTCACCAAACATGGTAGCATACAGTTGCTGTTATTATTATATTCTCTGGGTAGTTTAGCTCTCGTCTTTATGATGGCTATGTTCATGTTGAATTGCAGGAGTACTCACTAATTTTTCTGCTGTCAGATGTATTCCATCAAAAAAAAAAACCCTGATCAATGGTTATTGATTTGGAGTATGTCCTGAAAGATATTAAATACTCAAGGTCTTGCTATGAAGCCATTAATCATGATGATTGCTTTAAGGAATCATGTATTTAATATTCCATCAGGACGCCCTGCTTGGGTGGTTTGTAAAATGTAGATTAGTCCAAAATCTTTGCTGAATCTGTACCATACCAATATGGGGCTGAACTTTGCTAACAAACAAAAATATTGCCTGTAGCAGCAAAAGAGGATTTTTGACAACAGGATACTCAAAGCAGCAATTGAAATCACTGGAATCTCACTGCGGGCTGCCTTTAGGCAGAAAGGTGTCCTCATTACTTCCAGATGGCTCACTTACAGAGATAAATTAACTAAATTTGGCATAATTTAAAGGCACAGCATAAATAACAAGCTTTCATGTCTCACTGTTGATGTACCAGCTCCAGATGCCGGTATTGGTCTTCACTGCCAAACAGCAACTTAGTAGGAGAAACCCATGCGCTTGTTTGTCCTGGCAATATTTTCAAGGCACTAATGCAGCCTTGGGCAGTCCTGTGTGTGGCTCCCCAGCACCTCTTGAAGATGCAGGAGTACAGATCACCTTTCAATTTGCCTCCAGTGTTAAAATCTTAAATAAATTGGGTAGTGCCCGCCGCTTGGGGAGGGAATGTGCCCAAGGCAAGTTGCTCTTTCACAGTCAGAAAACAGCCTGCTAGAGTCCAGTTTGCACCTTGTCCCACTTTAATTGGCTTCCTTTCAGCGAGACAGGTCATTATGCCAAGATTGTGCTTCATGACCATGAAACATGACCATCCATCTCTTTCCCCCATTGTGATTTCTACCCATGATGGATAGAAAGAGTCTGACATGTCCTTCGGGCATCTGTCCAGCCTCTTTTTACTCTTTACACCTGCCTGTGCTCCCCTCCTGCGTTTTGCAGAACCCTCCCAAGTCCTTTGAGGTTGACAAGGACACAGTATTTTTCATTACCAATGGTGCTGTGTTACGGACAGCTCGCTTCAGAGTGTCTAACCCGGGTGAGCAAGAGTGTGACTGTGCTTCAGAGGCAATAGCACAGAGGAGATATCCAGGCTTAGGTAACCCTGTAGGCCCAGCCCTAAAGGTCTTAGTAGTATTGGAGGAGACTGCATCGTGGCTAATTGATCCCCAAATCCCCAAATTTACATGTAGCTTCCTGTAGGTAAAAGAACACCCTTTCGCAGTATGAACATCAAAGAGACCAAAAAAAAAA
>NW_015167059.1:2026878-2080398 GCF_001447785.1 Gekko japonicus
GGGGGGGGCTCTTGAAACTGACGAGAGTCCTCACCACACTTGGACTGTAGGTAGAGGAGAGTCAGCCAGAAATCCCCTGTGGGTCTGGTGTCTCTAGCATGCTGAGAGGGGAGCGTGTTCTACCAAGTCAAGGACCTCACGGACCAGAACAGTTCATTTGATGCCTAAAAGTCCATGGCAGTCCGTGGTTTGCAAACCAAGAACCAAGAAAAATTAGTAATCTTTATATTAATATACTGGGGATTATTTTTAGTTGATGCACTATGTAATCAGGAAATGAAGGCTAGATAGTGGTAATATTACCAATCGCCAAATTTGAAAGGTCAAAAACAAATTAATTTTCATTAACTTTCAGCCTCATGCAAAGTTCCAAAGTCCTCAAAAAGTGTGCCTAGTGCATTGCATTATTTATGTTGCTGTTAATAAAGGGTATTACGAGGCTTCCGGTTTTGAATTTTGCTATGGACCAGAATGGCTACCTCTGACTTCTTCCCAGTGTTGAATGTCGGTATTGCATTCCTCTGTAGTGGAGTCACTGTGTAATTTGCATTATGGGTTTTGAAGCCTGTTTTTTGGATTCTGGCTATGTTAGTGGCTGTGATGCTAATTAACAGCCCATTTAATATATGCATCCCTTTGAAATAGCCGGTGCAAATTAGCAGTGGTCTCATCTCCTCCTTCCATGGTGGCTGACAACCTTATTCCTGGCAATGGAATGGGAGGAAGTATGATGGTGGTGTGTAAAATCGCATACACATGACTGCCTCAGTGTGTTCCTGCTCATCCATTAGAGGCCATTATTGGATGGGAGTGAGTCACAGGGAACAGAGAGGTGAACTTGCCTGCCCATAGCATCGCTCAATATGAGGTGGCCATAGGGAAAAGATGCCTCCGGTCCATGCTGAGCTGGTTTTATGAAAATCAAAAATATATGGTGATCCAGATACTGACACTCAGTCATAACCATGGTGCTGTGTCATGTTCATGCTGACATCTGAGCATTACTTCACACATCAAGCTCACTGTAGTCCGGAGCTATTTTCCTATACCAGCATGCTTTTTGGGACAGGCCCGTAGCCAGGATTTTGCGGCTTGTGGGACATTTTTTTTTTCCTGGTGGGGCTGCCATTCTTTGTTGCTGGTGCTCGCCTTTTAAGAAAAACATTTCAATATATCTTATAAAAGGATTTGCAAGGGGAAATCTTGTGGGGCTGTCCCTTTAAGAAAGGGGGCGGAGCCCTGGATAGCCTCCCCATAGCTATGGGCCAGAGGAGGGGTCACACAAGCAGGCCGTTAGAGTCTCTGTAATACTAAAATGTATAAAGACAAGGTGGAAAGATTGCCTCTTGTCCTGTGGATGTACAGTTCCTGGGCTTTTGTTTGTTTTGCTCTCAAGACATGACTGACTTACGGTCAGGCTTCCCAAGTACTTACCGTGATTCAGCGAGGGACACAGACGTCCTCGCAGGATCATTCCTGCGGGGGCAACAGACGCGCTGCACCATGCCATCGCCAGGAAGTGATGCCAGGCGACGCTCTGGCAATGGGGCTGGAAACTCGATGGTACCATATGAGTTTTCAGTCCCATTGCCAGAGCGTCGCCCGGCGTCACTTCCTGGCGACGGCATGGTGTGTTACAGGGAGGAATGGTCCGGCAAGGGAGCATGTTTCCCCCGCCGGATCACAGTAAGTACTTGGGAACCCTACTTACGGTGTCCCCATAGGGTTTTCAAGGCAAGAGATGTTCAGAAGTGGTTTGTCGTTGCCTGACTCTGGGTAGTGACTGGACTTCCTTGGTGGTCTCCCAAGCAGTAATGAGGGCCAACCCTGCTTAGCTTCCAAGACTTGGCTAGCCTAGGCCATCCAGGGCAGGGAAGTTCCAGGGTTAGACTGTCTACCTCTCAGGGTAGTTCTAGTCAGTCCCCGAAATCAACAGCAAATGATCCCCTAGCAGGAATTTCTTCTTGACCTTTGTTGTGCTGGGTGAGAAACACAAGGGGTCCAAAGGAGAAGGGAGCATTGAACAGAAGGGCCAAAATCTGTTCCTCAGGTAAAATGTTTGTTTGTAAGAATGCTGCTTTCTAAACATCACTTCATTAAATATGACATAGTGTAACACGTAAAAGGTTTATGCTGGGAATTTAATAGGACTTGTAGTAGCCCTGATGTAAATATCTATACACAGACTGCCCCCATGATTACTTTGGACAGATGGCTACAAATGGTGGTTGCCTTGGTTGGACAGAGCGATCCCACGATTCCTTTTCCTACAAATATCCCTCTTTTCTTTTCATTATAATTGTCTTGAATCAGGTGGTCCCGTCCTCTTGCCAACCTGCCGCATTAGATTGATTTTATGTGATCAGCTCCTTCATACATGATCAGATTGCATAGAAGCAAGAATTGGGCCATTACGAAGAAGCATCTCACTCAGATAGATGAAGTGGACCAGGTAGCCCAATCTTGTTGAGGCTGTGGGCGCTTTTGGAATTTTGACAATGGGTAGTGGGCAGCACCACTAGAGATGTAAAATTTCTGGAAATTATGAAGCTCGGAGAAAAACCCATTTTTTCAGATTTTTTTGGGGGGGACTGAAATTTTCGGGAAATTTTCGGGAAAACATTAGCACTTCTTTTTTCTTTTCCAGATTGAAAGTCATTCTGTTACTTTAGGAACATAGAATATGACTATGGACATTTTTACTTGGCATGAAATTATCACAACTAGCCTATTAAAAATATAGTGTATCCAAACAATTATTACAAACAGAATACCCACCCACATGCAAAAACAAAACTGAAACCTTTTTCTTTTCTTGTGACAATCGCACCTCCTAAAGGAAGAAATGCATCTTGTTCTTGCATTGGAGAGTTCAGTTTGTAACCTAGGACTTGCTTGTCCTCAGTGCACAGAAATTAGATCAATCTGATACCATACATATTTTTTAGAAATGATTTGGAAAATATTTGAACACCTTGTCTTAAAATATTTTATTCATCATGTTAAAATGAAACATTCCATAATCAATTTTTTTTCTTTTCTTTTTTCAATTTTTCCAATTTTTTGGAAAAAAACAAAAAAGGCTTCAGGAAAAAACCGGGGAAGGGGGGATGGTTTTTTCCTGAATTTTTTCAGCTTTTTTCCGGGCCTTCAAATCTCTAAGCACCACAAAATGGGTACCATTGGGGCTGGGAACAGTCACAGGATGTTGGACGGTTCCAAACCGAGCATCTTCCTAAAATGGAGGCATCTGTTTTTGAATGAGCACTCCCTGAAGACTCAGAGGTGTTCTTCTGAAGCACCTCCTGCTCCAGTAAAGGTTAAGGAACCCTGGACTGGTTCTTTGGTTTGAGGAAGTAATTTTTTGGGGGGGAGGGGAAGCAAGTGATCACCAGCATGGAGGGTGCCATGTTAGGGATCACTGTTAACAGACCATCCTGTCCACGGAGTTTAGTGTGATAAGACGACCCCTTACAGCCATGTGAAAAGTAGCCAGGCTTTCAGTGTGGAGAATTGTGAAGACACCCTTCAACCAGACATCATGCCGAGAGAAAGGAACCTCTCCTGGCTAATTGCCTTTCTATCTCTCGTTATCCAACTCAGCTAACCATCCTTGCTTTCCAGTCGCTAGGGGTAATTAGCCGAGTGAGAGCATCAGAGATCAAACGCCCTTCAGGCGGCCCTGGTTTCTTCTTGCTCTGCATGATCGCAGGCAAACAGTTCAAACTTCCTGGACATTGGCTGTACAGAGGGCAGCTTCAGACTTTGGAGCAATCAAAGCAGCTCACGTGGGGGATGTAATAGGTACCAGATTCCGTGAAAACTGGTGGGCAGCCCTGTAGTCAGAAATTTTGGATTGGTGGGGCATGGGGAAATATTGTGGGCAGGGCTTTTTTTGTAGAAAAAGCCCAGCAGGAACTCATTAGCATAATAGGCCACACCCAGAAGCAGAAACGTATTCACATATTAGGTCACACTCTGACAGCCCAGCTCATTAGCATATTAGGCCACACCCCCATGCCTTCCCTTGGCAAGCCCTGGCAAGCCAGCCCTTGGACAGGCTGGGGAAGGCACGGGGAGGCATTTAAATGCCTCCAACGATCCTTCCAGAGCCCCCTCATGGCCCACCTGCCTTGGAGCCGCTCTCCAGGCCTTCCCTCTGTAGCCATGCACAGAGAGGTTTTGGCTGTAGTAGGCGTGGCCAACTCTGAAGCCAGCCGGAACTCCGTTCCTGTGCGTTCCTGCCCAAAAATAGCCCTGATTGTGGGGCAGCAGGAGAGGGGGTAGGGAGAGGGGCGGCTGCACACCTTCCCTGAGTTTCAAGCGGCAGATTCACCACTTGGAGTTCAGGGAAGGCATGCAGCTGCCCCTCTCCCTCCCTCCCTGCTAGATTTAAAGGGTCCTCTAGCCAATCAGCTGGAGGGCCCTTTTAATGTCACAGGAGGGGGGGAGGGGAGAGGGGCAGCAGCTGTTGTGGAGCATGCCTCACATTTGAGGGGGTGGAGCCCCGAAATGCCCCACTGTAGCTATGGGCCTGCTGGTGGGGAAGCTGCATGGCTTCAGCAGTATAAACAATCAAAAATAGAGAGGGGAGAACCTGGACGTTGAGACTTGCGGAATCTCCAGCTAGCATCACTGAAATTTCACCCAGGTGCCCGAAGAGCGTTGGTAGGATTCTCATGTTGTGTTTTCCGATGCAAACAGTTGCATGGCTTTTCTCACATTACAGCTTGCACCACCTTTTCTGGAGTGACTGTTAATTTCTGTGCTAGAAAAAGCAGCCCGAGAATCTGTGATTAGTCGCAACAGGAGTACGGCTGCAAGGGAGTGGGGGTGGGGATTACTTGCGACCGAAGGCTGAAGAAAACGTATTTTAATGAGAAATTGTGGGTTATTTTTCATCTTCACATTTGGTTAGTTCCCCTGCTTGGTAGGCGACCAAACGTACATGTTCTTTTGAGCAGCGGTAAATAGGTCAGCTGTCAGCAATGTGCGGGAGCAGATTTTTGAGACCATTCTAGTGCCATTATCTGCAAAGAGGATAATGGAGTCTGACTCTTGCAAAGGAGGGAATCGGGGAATTGTTATTGTCGAAAGCTGATAATAAAAAGATACGGCATGTAGAATGCATCTTCATATATTCGGGGAAGAATGCCTAAGGTGCAAGGAAGCTTGTCGTCCTCTGCCAGGGCTTCCCGAGACAGCTATATTAAATTTCCAATATTAATGCTCTTCAAAGGCAGCAGATTTCGAAATCAATTGACATTCAGCAAAAGCTGAACGAGAGCGAGCGAGGCAGCTGCGGAGCTCCTCCTCCCGTACGAAGCACTAAGCATCGCCACTGTCGGGAAATGACAGTGTTGCTGGTTTCTGGGCATCTGGGAGAGTCCATAAGGGCCCTGTTCTCACGGAGGCAGTCTGTGCTAGACCATTTTGGGCTACAACTCACCTGATCATCTGCTCCCCCACAGGAGAAAAAGAGCCATATACACAGAATCCAGCAAGTCTAGGAAAAGGTGTTCCAGTTTTCTACATGTAGGACTTTGGGGGGTGGGTATGGAGAACTATTCGGTTTCTGGAATGTCCAGTGACATATGAGAGTGGTATATGGTCCGGGCTCGGGTTTTCCACCTCAATGCAGACCAATCAAGACAGAGAAGCGGGGGGATCCAGGATCTGATCTCCTGTTAGGGAGATCTCTCAGAATGACAACAGATGTCCATACTACAAAGATCAGCTCCCCCGGAGAAGATGGCAGCTTCGGAGGGTGGACTCTATGGCATTAGACCCCACTGAACTCCCTAGCCTTCCCAAATCTCAAAGAATTTTCCCACCTCGAGTGGGCGACCCCCCACCTCCCGTATTTTGTTTATTCAAAGCAAAATGGATGCTGGAACAGTACTGGAGGGTAAAGAGTGTTTTAACCCTTTCCTGAATGCTTTTCCTGATCAACGTTCCCCCAGCCCGAAGCAATTGACTTTGAAGATAGATTCTGTTGGACAGGCGTGTTGGTCTGAAGCCACAGGACAAATTTAGAGTTCATTCATTTAACAAAGGTTAAATGAATGAACAAACCTTTGTTGGTCTTAAAGGTGCCACTGGACTCTAAATTTGTCCAGTTAGCTTTGGGGAGAGAACACGTAGACTAAATAAACAACGTCTAGGAAAGGATTGAGTGCCACCTCTCCAAACATGCATCCTGGCTCTGATTTGCTCTTTGTGGCTGTTCTGAACTTAGAAGAAACATGGGGCAGTCTGACCCCTAACCCCTGAGAACAGGGCCAGGCGGAGCTCCACTTTCTCTTGCTCGAACCGGGGATTTGCGTGTTTGATTGCTGACCTACCGAGTAGCTCTTTTGTCATTATATTCTAATGTTGACGTTCTTGTCTTTATGTCTATGCATTCTTCAGCTTTGAGGATAACAGACCCTTCATCAAGTAAGAATGACCTGAATGACTGATAAATCCCATTTATCAGCATGGTCCCATGAACTGGCTTGTCAGATCGGTTATTTTTTTAAAAAATAAACCATTACAGCTTCTGTCATTCACATTAAAGGCAGAAGAGCAAACTGTGCAGGAAAGCAGTAAGGCCCACTGCTCCTACCCTTCGTGTCTTTGATTGGCTGCCGTGCAAAAAAAAAAAAAGAAAGAAACAAAAATTGTGATCTCATGCAGTACAGACTTGGGATCCCATCCGGAAGAGCTTCCCTGGCTGCGTGTTCAGCTGCGTCTCTCTGAACGCCGAATGTCGAGTTCAGAGCGATTGGTTCAGATTGGAATTAATGCATTCGAGGGGCGAAATGTTCAAAAGGCATCCCAGAGCATTCGTGCACTTATTTGAACTGATATTAAAGGAGCCCTGACTTTGCGTTTCTGGGCAATGCATGAGAAATTCTGCTTTAATGATCAAAACGCGCAGCTGTTCCAAACCGTCAATGAGAACATGGCAAATATTTAAATATTCTACTTCTTTGAATAACACTGATGAACATAAAAAGCCTTTGGAATAACATAAGTCTGTACAAAAATGCTGAAAGTTAGCAGGAAACAAAAAAAAGAGAGCACCAAGTAGGGCTTTGGATAATGCATTATTTATCCTGCAAGAAAACCTAAAAATCACTAGCTTATACCAATGCTCCTAACTTTACAGCGGACTTTCAGTTTGTTCTTCTGGTGAAGAGTCCTTTGTGTTCATTTCTTTTGTCTCATATTCATCTCTGTCATTCTTTTTACAAGGGTTGGGTGGGGGCACAACTGGGGGCGTACTGGAACATTACAGGAGCCCCAGAGCAGGCTAAATCGAAGCGCCCCCTGCTGGGCTCAGCTGGGTGCTGGCTGCCAGTGGCCATGCAGGGCTGCAGCCCACCAGAAACCTTCCAGTAAACGAAATGGCCAGTCCACCCATGGGCATGATGCATTTGAGACTGACCTCGCTTATCCGCAGGTCTGTTTTGCACAAGGGGGGGGGGAATCCAAAAATTTGTTCTTGCACAGTAAACTAGCTAATTTTGTATTACTTTACAGTATCACTAATGCAAGCCCAAACGTTATTGCTTTTGCTTTTCAATTTGTGGCATATCTACAGTATGCAAAAGTAGCTATAAGCTCTATGCAGTAAAGTTTTTAAAAATGTATGACTTCTCAAAGACTTGTACTCCACTCTGTCCATGCTTGCGAGCTCTGACTCAGCCCCACCTACCTCACAGGGTGTCTGTTGTGGGGAGGGGAAGGGAAAGGAGTTTGTAAGCCGCTCTGAGACTCCAAGTGAAGGGCGGGGTACAAGTACTCCATCTTGTCCATCTTCTTCTTCTCTGATGCACTTCAATATCAGGGCAAATTCTATTTCCCTTACTTACTGTGTGCACAGAGCTTATCCTACTCTTGAAATTACTAGTAAAGCCAGAATGCTGGAGAAGTCCAAGGGAGCGTCAACGCTTCAAAAGTCCTTTAGAAGGAGCTTCCATGTTTGTAGGATAAATAGATTTTGACATGATCCACAGCCTAGTCCTCACTCGTGACATTTTCCCCCCATTTATTATGAGCTTGGTGTAGTGGTTAAGAGCAACGGACTCTAATCCAGAGAACTGTGTTCGATTCCACACTCCTCCACATGAAGCCAGCTGGGTGACCTTGGGTCAGTCACAGATCCTTCAGAGCTCTCTCAGCCCCCAAAATAAGTCTAGCTCACCACCTAGTGGTGCATGACGCTGATGAGCTAGAACTTAGGGCTGCCAAACAATCTTCAGATCTCCTGGCTATACTACACACAATACCATACGATAATTAGTTAATCCGTTCATTTATTGTCACTACCAAAGGCCCTTCCACTTTCACAATGCCAGCCGTGAAAGTAGAAGTGGCTGCTTTGGATAATCTCTTGTACTTGTGCACATCTTGAAATGCCTCCATAGTTCCATGTGCATGTGAAAAGTCCTTCGTGCATGCTTTAGGGCTTTCCAGATGGTTTCAAAAGCAGACGGTTGGGGTTTTTTGTAACTTGCTCATCTTATTGCACATAGAGAGTCCGGTTTATGTTGACGTGAATGAAGTAGACAGCACCACAAACTAACTTGATACCTGCATCGGAGGTCCTGGAGACCTTTCAACTACAAGCCAAAGCCCTAGGCAACCCCTCTTCTTCTTTCCTACACCACAGACTTCTTAAAATGCAAGGGAGCTTGAATTGAAAAGCAGACTTTGGTGCAATCTGCCCTGCACTCTGAAGGTGTTTTGTTGATTTTCGGCTGCTGCATTAAGCCAAAATAACAACATTATCCAATTGTTGGCCAGTCGTGAGCCAAAATTGCAACATTTTACAGGACTAAGGTTTTATGAGCATTTCTGCGTTGACATAAAAGTAAAATTAACTAACTAACCAGTTATACACACGTGCACACGCACACACAGAGGAGGACACACAAGTGGCAGGGAATGGTGGGGGGACACTTACCAGGAGCAGCAGGGAAGCCCATCCAACTTACAGTGATGTGTCCATATCACTGCCCACATGACCTGGAAGTGACATCATCATGTCCAGGACATCGGGGTAATGCTCTGGTATCTGGGCAAAAACTCTATGGCTGATTGGCAGTGGGGAAGTAGGGTCTGGCAGCAGGGGACCCCCGCCTCCACTGGGGAATCTGGCAACCCTATCTCCCACCCACGGAACTAGCTCTTCCTGTCTTGGCCTCATCTTCAGTTTTACCTCCCCCAGCAGTGTCTCTCCTTTCCTTTTCGCCCACCCAACTACCTATCTTGGGGGGGGGCACTTTCACACTGCTACCTGGCCCCAATTTTTCTCTGACGCCAGGTAGAAAGGGGGATTTCAGACAATATTTAAAAGAAGGAGAAGGAAAAGGGTAAGTCAGCCCGTAAAAGGAATGAATGCACTGGGGAAAAGTCCCATCTCGGCCTTCAGATGCAAAGCAGCCCCTTCCCACAGCTAATTTGTTGCTAGGAGATGAAGTTGGCGAAGAGAACTCAATTTTGCAGAGGCTCCAACCTGGTGGAACTCTCTGCCGAATAACTTCCGTGCCTTGCAGGACCTAATGCAGTTCCGCAGGGCCTGAACTCTCTGCCGAATAATGTCCGTGCCCTGCAGGACCTAATGCAGTTCCGCCAGGCGTTTGGTTGAGGCCAGCAACTGTTCCACTTCTACTCCCCGCCTTCTCCCCATGAGGCAGTGGCACAACTGGAAGTTTCTAGTGTCATCTGTTGGCTGACTGTCTTGTTTTTATTGTATTTTAAACTCTTAATCAAGTATTTATTACATGAATGTATTTTACTGTTGTACACTGCCCTGAGCCCTGTTTTTATAGGGGAGGGTGGGTTAAAAATCCAATAAAATAAATAAATAAATGCCATACAAGAAAACAGGCTGGGGGGTCAGCCGACAGATCTGTGACATCATCACCCTCCTGCTGCCTGTTACCGCAACCGCTCAACTAGGTATTGGGAGAAAAATGGGAGGAGGAACACAGCCATCGGTATTGTCAGGAATGTGATGACTTCAGTTCTGGGGTGACTGGAAATGATGTCATTGTGTTGCTGCAACATTCTACCATTCATCCAGAACCCAATGGTTAAACCATGGAATTTTGTCTGCTATCGTGTCCCCAGTGACATGACATCACTTCCGGTCATCCTGGAAGTGACATCATCGCATTACCCACCATGTCACAGGACCCTCTCCCCTGACACAATGAGTCTCCCACTAGTTCTGGCAACCCTGATTAATGAAGGCTTGGAAGCCTTAGCAATATTTTCAAAACGGCTGCCAAGAATGAAGTAGACATTGTTTCTATTACTTCATTATATAATTTTAGTTTTATTAAATTATATATATATAATTTTTGCACAACACACATGAATGTACACGTATATACGTTTGCAATATTTACAAGATGCTCTGCATTGCAACTGTTCTACTTTGCTACAGCTGTAATATAGATCACCTTTTAATGTAAATAATTCTTTTGCCCCTTGGAAACTTGTGGTGAATAAAATACCTGCATTCCAAACTATGATGACCTAGCCCCATTCCCTCACTCAGACACAGGATTTCCCCTCCATTTTTTTCTTCCTTTCTGCCTGGGCAGCCCCTTTATCTTATCTGAAGATATATGACTATCCCACCCTGTCTCTTTATTGTATTTTGATGCTGGCTCCACCCAGAAACTTGAGGGAACAGTCACGATCAACCTGTTAACTTAAACTTCCGAAAATGGCACACAAGAGGCTTTTTAAAGTTCCAAAATAAACAAAATATTTTATTTACTGTAGAGAGGGAAAGGTCAGGGGAAATCAGGGATAATATGTCTGAGGTAAATCAATAATGAACTCTGAGATAGCTTAGTAATTTCACATTCATACGTTTCCAGCACGTGAAAGTTCTTAAACTTTTCACAAAGTTGTAGAATCATAGAGATGAGAGGCTTTTGTTTCAGTGTTTCCTAAACCCTCCAGTTCACTTCCTTGAGTTTAACTGACTCTTCACGTTTCAGAAGGCAGGGATTTCCTACCGAGCATCCAAATTCCTTCTCTGAGCATACCAGGGATCACTCCACTCTTTAGCACTATCTCCCTCTAAACTGGGCAGGGAATAACTAGATCTGTCCCTTTTCCTAGCCTGGATGGGGTCTTCACTGATCCACCCACTCCTCCTTGCCAGCCTTCCCAGTCCTCAGTCAGTATGATCTTTTTTTATGTCAGAGCTAAACTTTCTTCAGTCATAGTTAAACTTTCCACAGTCAGGGCTAAACTCATACTGAATTCTCTTCAGCAGTCAGTTGCCAAGTCTTTCTGCTCAACTGACGCTAACCCATCAAATTCCTTTGAGCAGCCTGGCACTCAAGGCTCTCTTGCTTTGTGAGGCATTAACCCTTCACAGTCCATTACACGTTTATACAGCACTTATGAGCTTTTAAAATGCAGTCTGTCACACATACTTTGGAAGGAGGCTTTATATTCTGTTTCCTTGTACAAAGCAAAACAGGCAATAAAATCAGTGGTTGCTAAAACACTCGGATTGGGCTGGATCCAACCAGTTTTCTGCTGGTGAAAAAGGAAGGCCCACCAAAAGAAGGCTGGGTCCGACATGGACAAAAGCTGTATGGAACATGGGCCGTAGAAAGGAGGGGACCTGGGTGACATGGAGTGCAAAAGATGGCTGAATCCAACCCACTATTGGCCATCTTACTCAGATTTTTCATCATCATTCAGTGCTTTTTTTCATTCCCCAAATAAACATTCAGAACACTTTCAGACTTTCATCAGCCTCACCACTAATAATACCAGTAAGAATAAGTAGCATTTATGTAGTACTTTAAGGGATTCAAACTACTCCAAATCCAGTGAAAGTTTTTGTAGATGCAAAAGATTTTCGTCCAAAGAACATGACTTACTCAACCTCATCCTTTCCTCTTGAACAAACTTGCTCCCAACAACACTCTCTTGGCAGTGATTTGTTTATTGAGAACTAAAGAAGTTTCAAGCTGAGACTATCTATGTCAGAACTGTCCCTCTAGGTGCCAGTTCTGGTATTATACATAGTTCAAACAGTCCCCCCTTTCATCCAGTCCAATCACACCAATACATCCAGCCCGCCAAAATCTACTGTGCACTGTTAGCCTTCCCCAGCACCTGCAAGCTTAGTATCTATCAGTGTCCAGTGTCCAAGATCAAGCAAGCAGAGAAGGGATGTCCCACTTAACGTAGTTACAAGCCAGCGCGACTCGTAGCAAAGCAGTCTCCACACACTCATATGCTCACAGACTCTCCCCCCTCCCCACCAGACAATAGGCATACAGAACCAAAGTAAATTAAGAATTCCATGGCAAACGAGACCCGAGTTTGACATTCGGTAACTCAAAATGCCTTCCGAAATGCTGCTCCTGGAAAATGAGACACCCCACCCCCCAGAGCAGTGTGAGGAGGTCTGCTGTGAGGAGGGGATCAGAACAAAAATAATCTCCCCCTTTTGTCCAAAATCTTCTGTGGGATCCAGCACCATGTCTTAGCAATCATCACAATAGCTTTGTAAGGTATGTCATTTATTGTCCTTGTAATGAGAATGAGATTGAACAAGCCATGGCTTGCCTAAAGCCATCTACCAACTTACCTGCAAAGGCAAGGGTTGAAATGGTAACTTCCCAGTGTCTTAATCACTACTCCACAGCATCTCTTATCAGGTTCCGCAGTTGTACAGAAGAAGAGCAAGGGCAAGTTCACACATTCAAAATGGCTGAGTGGATCTATGCCTTTGTGAACATGTGACTGTTTGAATACACGAGTATCTGGAAACCTACATATATTGCATTAAAACTCAACCCATGTTTTCCTATAGTACAATCGGTGTCACTTAAGTTACAGACTAGGCATGTGCTGAAGCAATCACACAAATACTCCCCGCCATTCTAACCTCCCCCAGAATCAAGCAGACTCATTACTTAAACCCTGAGAATTGGCAATCAGCACTGAAACGGGGTGTGAACAGCAAATTGGGTACAACTCATGCACCTACTGCTTGGGTCCCTCGCCAATCTTTTATACTGGTACTTGGCTGCCAGTTCAGTCGCTTCCCCTGACAAGACATAGGAACAAACCTATTGGATGAGGAAGCAGAGGTTGCTTTAATCAAAATGATTAAACTTGATCCCACCAATGAGATACCACCGATCCCTTATGCTTCTCGTACATCAGTCCAGTCTGAGAAAGCAATATTGTTGGCCAGTACGCCAGTATAATTTAATGTGTCAAAAAATAAGTATCAACAAGAAGAAGAAGAGGAGGAGGAGGAGGAGGAGATTGGATTTATACCCCACCCTTCACTACCCAAGGCTTACAAACTCCTTTCCCTTCCCCTTCCCACAACAGACACCCTGTGAGGCAGGTGGGGCTGAGAGAACTCTTGACAGGAACTGCTCTTTTTCAAGAACAGCTGTGCCAGAACTATGGCTTGCCCAAGGTCACACCAGGAGCTGCATGGGGAGGAGTGGGGAATCAAACCCGGTTCTCCCAGATTAGAGTTCGTGCACTTAACCACTACACCAAAACTACAGAAGTGTAAGGAAATAAAACAGAGGACTTGTTGAAACACTTGTGGTACACACATTCAGGGCCTACATAACAGCATAATAATTAAATGAGTGATCTATCTATAACAGCTGCTATAAACCAGCAGATATTTTATTTTTTTAACTTAACGATGATCAGTTCCTTCATCCTTTTCCCACACCTGGATGTTTAGCCTCCAGAAACTGAGCCAAATGTTGTAGTGTCAGGGCTTTCCCTCACGCTCAACTTACTCCTGATTTTCTTGGCAGTTGATTCACAGGCATTGGAATTGGTCTGGGCATGATTTTTCCTCACATCTGCCCTCCCTCTGCATTTTCACAGTTTATGAAGTCAGTTTATTTTCTTCCACATGTGCCTTAAGTAACCATGATTTTCAAGGGAGGGTGTTGTTGTCATTGGTGGCATCACAAGCACACACACACACACCCTTTATTTTTTGTGCATGCTTATATCACTACATTGATAGGCTGATTTTTTAAATGGCCCTAAAATATTGATATATCATATACCACTTTAATGATAGGTTTAGCAGATTCTCTGAATTCCCACTTTTTTAAAAAAAGAAGTAAATCTCTAGTCCTTAAGCTCAAGGAGATATAAGAAAGAAGGCATATCTCCAGGAGGAAAAGAGCTAGAGACTTACCCTTTTTAAAATGAATGCTGGGTGTTCAGAGAATCTGCCAAACCTGTCAATACAAAATTATATTGATAGATTGATATCTGCATGCGTTTTTAAAAAACAAAATTAACAAATGAAACCACTCATCTTCGTGGGGGGGGGGGAGTGGTTTGACATGGACAATAGTCCAGTCATTGAAAAGTGGGCTGGAAGTTGACGGGAGTGAGCAGGACGAAGAAAACCAACAGAAACATTACACATGAAGAAAAAAGAGAACTCCAAATTGTCTTCCAGAAAAAAGATTGGGGTAAAACTGGCTGCAAAAAAATTAGCATAAAACGGGGGGGGGGGGAGCAAAAACTGAAGGCTCAAAAATGCGTGCAGAAATCAGGATCAACCTAAGCAATATCGGGCCATAACCAACTTTGATACCAACTTTGAATGACAGTAGTCTTCAGCACTAGATTATTAACCCATCTGGCATTTGTTATCCACTGTCCTCTTCCACAACGATTCTGACTAGCCAGTTATTAGCACACTTAATTTTAAACCTGTTCATTTCTTATCTATAACTTTGGCATTTATCCTTGCTTAATTTAATTTCTGCTAATAGATTGCCTTTAAGCATTCAGACAGCATTACCCCTCAAATAGTTGTCTTCCCTATATTGCACCACTCACAGGCTTAGCAATTCTGCAGCCTCAGCCACTGATTATCCATAGTATGAAAGATTCCGCAGGAACCAAAAGTCATCACATCTCCCCCCCCCTTCTCCCAGAACACACTGCTGACTCTCTCCACACTTCCCATCCAAGCACAATATGCACAATCCAGCATGCTGCAAACAGAGAAGTCACATGCTGCATAGTGAAGGTGGTTCAAGCCAATAAGCCAAGTCAGTGATTACAACAGGAAGGCAAGCAAGCAAAGTCAACTCCTGTCCGCTTAAATCCAGCCAGTCATTCCATGTGTCTCCATATCAGGGAGAGGTCCCTGCTTCTTTGTCATTCTCCTGCACATGAAATCTGCACCTAGACATAAGTATGAGCTCTGCTTTCCATTTTTGAAGGGATGGATTATGTGCAAAAGAGCCTACGCGATTGGCCGTGTACACTCATGTGCCTCTGTGCATGCAGTATGCAGGGGTCAAGGCAGAACCTGTTGGGAGAATTCCAGCTCTACACTACAACATATATAGCTTTATGCAGAATGACTATCTATGTGGCACAGTGGAGTGCAATCCTAAACGGATTTATACTCTTCTAAATCCATTAAAGTCAATGAGCATAGGAGGTTGTGATTCTGCTTAGGATTGCATTGTTCGTCTTCCTTAGAGAAAGGTCAGGTCTTCACCATCACCGTCTACTTTAACTGGCCACTTAGTCGTAGCAGCCAAGACTGTAGAATTTAGACCAGTAGTGCTCAGTCCGCAGCTCACAGAGTGCCATATATGCAGTTGCCATTAACCAAAATCCCGAGTCACTGAATATCACTGCTTCACATTTTTTCTTGCCCCAATGCAGTGCAAGGAAGCATCACAATAATAATAAAAACAATGCAGGGGACATCTTTCATAATACTTTCCATCTCCTTTTTGAGTCTGTTAAGAACTTCTATTCTCACAGTTATACTCCAAAAAGTCTAATCTCTTATATTTAGATTGTGCCCTATAGGCAGGATACATCCTCCCTCTGTGTACAGCACCTAGCACATTTAAGGGACCAGATTAGGCTTCCCAAGTCCCCCTGGGGGGCGGGGAAATCCCCGCCACAGAGGCCCGTTCCCCACCGCTGCCGGATTGGGCCCCGGGGGGAACTCCTCTCCGACGTGCGCGTCACCCGGAAGTGACGCGACCACGCTGGGGGCGGGTCCACAGCCATCCGAGGGAAAACTCTATGGTTTTCCCTCATACGGCCGTGGCCCCACCCCCAGCGTGCCTGGCGTTGTCACGTCACTTCCGGGTGACGTGCATGCGGCACGCGAACCAGATGCCGGCCGGGAGCCCCCCGCTCCCGGCGAAGATCGACTTGGCAACCCTAGACCAGATAGTAATCATCAGCCCAGAGATATCAGTTGCATGTTTAAGACCACCTTCTAATCTGATGTTGATTCATTAATAGTTACTTACTGATTTCCTTTTTTAACAAAATACATTTGGTATTTAATTAATGATGAGCACCTCTAGTCCACCTTTCTGAGGGTATCTTAGGAAAATATCATGATGGACTAGGTCAAAAACTAACTTTCAGGATTAAGCCCAGCTGATTCCCCAGCCTACACTACACTGCCAGTTGCCTAGATCAATTTTGTAGGTTATATTAAGAATAAATCAGTGTTGTCTGCAGTTAAGATCGTGCCCACCTCTTTTCAAAGCCCAACCCCGATGGGTTGGATCCTCAGATCCTCTGGAGGAAGAATACACATGCAGGCTCAAACCCCACGTTTTCCTCTGTGGAAGGAAATGTGTGGCATTCTATTTGAGGTTCACCACTGTGCCTGCTGGGGGGAGGTAAGTTGTAAAACGCGCAGGAGTAGCTCTCCCCAATCCCAGCAGGGGGGGCAGCCTGGCTCCCAGGGTCTTCTTGTGAAGTGAAACTATCATGCCAGGCGTGTCGTTCAGGGGACACTCTAGCATTTGGGTAAAAACTCTATGTCCACCATAGGGTTTTTACCCAAATGCTAGACCGTCCCCTGAACAATGTGCCCAGCATGATGATATCACCTCTGGGTGCCGGGCACGTTGGGTGCAATGGGGCTCTTTGGGGGCAGGGCTCCTCCACCGGCCAGCTGGCTAGCAGCAGATTGAGGGTCCCGAAAGTGGGGAAAACCCCACCCCCATCAGGGGGGCGGCAACCCTATTTGCAAGTTGCCAGTTTTGTCAGGTCCTCTTTAGATGCTGCACGGAGATGTGTGTTGTGCTGCCCCTTTTGTGACTGGCAAGATGTCCCTTTTGCGATTGGCAAGCTGCTTCTGGAAGGGTGATCTGGATTGGAGAAATGTCTCATGGGAAGAAGGAGCTTCAGCTTCCCTTCTCCAAATAGTGCCCCACTACCATCTCCCTGTTACTGGTAGTCCTCTTGAAGTGCAACTTCTGGTTTCCAAAGAGGCATTGGGCTGATGTTCTACACGTCTGTGTGTACCGTGTAGCTGGACCCTCCATTTCTCTAAAACTTCAGCCTGAGTAGAATATCATTCTCTGGATCGTAATTTTTCCCGTTTGTCCCCTTTCCTGTTTATAGAAACAATTAGGAACCATGAATATTCCCCTTATATTTTCTTTTTCTGTCATGCCAGATGTACTTAAGATTTCTCCTGCCAGCTAGCCGTCATCTAAATAATTCACTCCTTGCCCCAGTAGATAACCGAAGTATTTTGAAAGTTCCGCCATGAAAAACGGCAGCCACTGAGTGAGAAACTGTGTTCCCCAGACTGGATTTATATTTTGTCTAAACTGGATTTTCAGACAGATTAAATTGGGATACATCTTGCATAGGAAAACAGGGAGGCAAGATGACCGCAGGGGGGGGGGGAATGTTGAAAAGTGGTAAGGCTAGTACCTACCGGCACAATCCCACAGGTAGTTCTTCTGCGTGAACTGCTTGGAAAGTAAAAGGAGCTGTATGGGACCCCCGCTGCGCTCTTGAGCATCTTTCATTCTTGTCAGTGGGACTGGTGCAGGGAAACGCTTTGCAAGACCCTGCCCTAGGCCAACAGGAACGGAGGACGATTCTAAATATTGGGGGGGGGTGTTTCCTTGTCATGCAACATTGACATCTTTCATTCCATCAACGCCGCTGCTGCCCCCACAACATTTGTTACAAACTGACTTTGACCAGGAAGCGTTTTCGTGCTCTCATAGCATTTTTCATCTGTGTATTTTTGTTTCCTTCGAGCTAGAAATTTGGTAATAAGCTGCACGGAATTCGAGAAGTACGTTTCCCGCAAAGATCCCTCGTAACGCCTTCCTTCTCCTCAGAGGACGGCTCGAAATGCTTATTGGATGTGTCGTTCTGTTTTTCCTGTATGAATCAAAGACACTTTCCTTTCTGTCTTTTTTCTTTTGTCTCTCTGTCTCCCAACAGGTCATGGGTTATAGGTGCAATAGCTCTGCTCTGCCTATTAGGACTGACCTGGGCGTTTGGACTTATGTATATTAATGAAAGCACAGTCATCATGGCGTACCTCTTCACCATTTTCAATTCTCTGCAGGGAATGTTTATATTCATTTTCCATTGCGTCCTCCAGAAAAAGGTAAGGCCAATTATTCCGTGGTGAACAGAAGCGAGATGGGTAGTTTTTGTCGCTTAGCAACTGAATGTTACTCACGGTGCCTAGCATTTTAACTTGTCAGTTTGTCTGTGGGCCAGTTCCCGCAACCACACCGGCACGTCAGTGTGTCTGGACCAATGGGGAGCGTGAGTGGGTATCGCTAGGCACGAGTGTCCACTGAAGGTTTAGGGGGTGTCTGGATCAGTGGGGCACGTGAGTGAATGTTGTTAGATGCAGAGTCGTGTTAGATGCAGATGATATATGACAGCTAGAGATGTTTGTGCCATTTTCCCCGTTTTGAATTTCTCTCTGGGTTTCGGGTGTTCCAAATTGTCATGTCTCCCATTTGTGGGAATAGTTGTGCCGATGCGTTCGCAATCTGTTATTTTTCTTCCATTTCCGATATCTAAGGTATGTACAGACCGTTGCACATGTATTGTTTTCCCTCTGTGTTCATTTCTTCCTGCTCATTCACGCCTCGGTAACCTGGATAGGAGAAAGAAGAGAGAGAGAGAGCAGAAGGAACGGGAAGCCCCAGGAAATGGCACACGCGCCAGGCCCAGAATGAACTTCAGAAATTCTTGATGTTGAATTGGAAGGAAGGCCAAGTGGGATACAAAACAGAGAGTGCCCACGCACACACAAAAAGAACTGGAAATGAGGAATGCTGGCTCGCCTCTAGTTAGCGCCGCCAAAAAAAAAACCCAACATACACAGGCAACCTGTTTTTTTGGCTCTGCCCTGTTGCCAGATTTTTTTCCCCCCTGTGAAACCAGAATTTTGAGCTGATTACCATCCTTGGGCTTCTTTTTAATGGATTCTCACTCCACCTTGGCTTCTTAACCACATCATTCCCCCCTCCCCTCCCTTACACACAACACCATTTGCCTGTTATTTCTCTCCCGCGTGATGGGAGAGGTGTTAAAAAAAATTCTCATGCTTTTTCAGTGGTGTGATAAAACACGGTAAACAAAGCAAAACCGGGAGAGCGCTGACTGCCAAATTTGGCATTTTATGTCAGGGAGGAGAAAAACAGATGCCGTTCAGCCAAGCTGGAGCAGCAACCCAGTACAGAAAAGCCCCTTGTTAGTGGAGATCTGTTGTTGTTTTAATTAAAAATCTGCAGCATCCCTGTCGCTTAGTGCGCATGCATACAACCCATGCACGTCTACTGTTTACACATTTATTTATTTTTCATATGTATGGTGCGCCCTCCCTGCAGGTGGGCTCGGGAGAGGTAACGACATGCCAAATACAATAAAGACAGTTAAAAATTGAAACACGGTAGTAAACGTTGAAATGGTGGTCACAGCTCGAAACAGAAGTTGGCTGGCTGCGAGAGGTTCCCTGGCTTGTGGGTGATGGATGATAATAGGCCAACTGTTATCGGATGGGAGACAGAAACCTCGAGGGGAAGCCATACATGGACGCCCACTGCCTCAGCCAAATTCCTGGCGGAACAGCTTCGTCTGGCAGGTCCTGTGGAATTGAAGGAGATCCCGCAGGGCCCTGATCTCAATAGGGAGCACGGTCCACCAGGCAGGGACCAGGGCAGAAAAAGCCCTGGCCCCGGTTGACGCAAGACCGACATCCTTCGGGCCAGGGACCACCAGGAGATGCTGATCCATAGAGCCAGGGCTATTTTGGGGGCAGGAACGCACAGGAACGGAGTTCCGGCTGGCTCACATGTTGGCCACGCCCAGCAGAAACTCATTAGCATAATAGGCCACACCCAACAGCAGAAACTCATTAGGATTGGCTACATTAGGGGGGGTGTGGCCTAACATGCAAAGGAGTTCCTGCTACAAAAAAGCCCTGGGTTTTGACAACAAACAAGGTAAACAGAATAAGGAGCAAAAGGTGGGTGTGGCTGGATGACCACACTTCTGGTAACATGGGGGTGTGGCCTAAAAGGCCAATGAGCTGTGCTGCCAGGGGGTGTGGCCTAATATGCTAATGAGTTTCTGCTGTTGGGTGGGGCCTATTATGCTAATGAGTTCCTGCTGGGCTTTATCTACCAAAAAAAGCCCTGCATAGAGCGTAATGCTCTTCGAGGCATATACAGGAAGGGGCGGTCCCTCAAATACTTAGAATTACTAAGGAGTCAGGTGGTAGGTCTCATCCCCAGCAGACCGATTCCCATCTCGCTGCATGAGGGTCTGCCAAATACATGGGGGCCCTCCCTCTTCTAGCTGCTCGACCTCTGCAGAAGCTCCACCGCGTTGAGGAAGGTGGTCCCAACTTGGACGCAGCAGCTGTAGGCCTCTCTCACCCAGCTTCCCTGTGTAGCTCCTTCACTGTGCTCTGGACGGAACGCAAGCACAGGATCGGCCCCACCCTCTTTGCTAGCACAGGTACAAATCTCCAGGGATTACATCTGACCTCCAGATTACAGGGATCAGTTTACCTGGAGGACAAGGCTGCTATGGTGGGTGGACTCTATGGCATGATGCCCCACTGGAGTTACTCCCCCTACCCAAATCCTGCCATCCCCAGACTCTCAGAGCTGGCAACCCTAAGCAGAAGACACCTTTCTTGCACACACGCAGAGATGTGCATTAACATTAATGGCCCGTCCAGAACACAGGTGGCCATTGGAAACACTTGGACCGATTTCCCACAAGCGCTGCTCCACGCTCACTCTTCCCTTTTGCCCCGATGGTACATGTCAATTTCACACAAGCCGCTGCGTGGCCGTATTTTGCCCCCCCAGCTTCGTGTGATTTCCCCCGCATCTACTCAATCCTGTTTTTTGAGAATTGAGTAGATGCAGGGAAAATCGCACAAAGCTCTAGGGCAAAATGCGGCCGCGCAGCAGCTTGTGTGAAATTGACACGTACCATCGGGGCAAAAGGGAAGAGCGAGAGTGGAACAGTGCTTGTGGGAAATCGGCCTTGGCTTGGAACGACTGCTTTTTAATTTTCTTTATTTAAAATAACTATATTCCACCTTTCCGTTTTTCTCTCCAACCGCAGCACCTCAGGGACATCATGCGAAGGCCTTCTCAGTAGGCACCAAATAATGAGAACATATTATGGGACACTTACAAATGCTTTTCAGTTCTGTCTTTAACCAGAAGAGCACTTTCTTTGCATTTCAGTCAGAGCACATCAGGATGTTCCTAAATGAATGAATACCCAAAACAGCAGGCAGAGAAGAGCCTTTCACAATGTATGCTAGTGGGGAACGGGATTTTGATTGTGTTGGTTTTAATTGGGTGTTTCAGTACGTCAGATTTCTGTTTGGGTTTTTTTTATCTGTTTGCTTGTGTTGTAAACTGCTTTGAGCAGCGGGGAAAAACCGGACAAGGTTGCAATAAGTAAATGTGGATTAGTGGGAGAAGAACGGTGTTACCGTTAAACACGAAAGCCTGTTGTTTGATCTGTAAAATGTGAGGGGGGGGGGTACACACTCCAAAACGGGAGGTGAAAGGTTCGACCCATACCTAAGGAGTAGACTACGGTTGCCAACCTTCAGGAGGGGCTGGTGAGCTCCCAGAATTACAACCTATCTCCCGACTCCATAAATTGCTTGCTTATTTATTTAATTATTTAATACATTTATCCCACTTCTCCTGGAGAAAATAGCCCCCTTGGAAGGTGGACTGCATGGCTTTATCCCCTACCAAGGTCCCCTCCCGAAACCCCAGTCTCGCAGGCTCCACCCTCAAATCTCCGAGTATTTTTGAACCTGAGTTCTCCACCACAGAGTAGACGCATGGTGTCTGAACAGATAGGGGCCTTCATAAGTCTACTACTCCCCTGCTTTGTAGGAGTTTTGAATTCCTGCAGTAAACGGAGGTGGATTGACTTGAGAATGCAGCCCTCTGCGGAGTTACGTACTTCTCTCTAAGCCCGTTGACTTCTGTGGGCTCAAAAGGGTGTTACTCTGTTTAGGATTGAACTGTTTTAACGTCTTAAAGGAAGTCGGGTGCTGAAATGGGCATGCACACAAAAGCTTATACCCCAAATTAAACTTTGTTGGTCTTAAAGGTGCCACTGGACTCAGACTTTGTTCAGGTGCTCACAACAGTGGTTGGCAGGAAGGGTCACTTTTTTTCTTGTGCCCTGGAAGGTCGGGGCGAAACCAGCGGGAGGCAGATTTGGGTACAGTTTTGTTAAAATTTGCCCAAGTGCATGTCTGTGGTGGGGGGAGAGCAGTGACCAATGCGATAGCTCACCTTCCTTTGCAGCTTTTCCAGAGGAGGTCACATGTGGAAGCTATACGATTATCGCAGGGCTCTTTTTGTAGCAGGAACCCCTTGGCATGTTAGGCGACACACCCCTAATGTAGCCAGTCCTCCAAGAGATTACAGTAGCCCCTGTAAGAAGAGCTCTGTAAGCTCTTGGAGGATTGGCTACATTAGGGGTGTGTCGCCTAACATGCAAAGGAGTTCCCGCTACAAAAAGAGCCCATACAGTTGGAATGTTGTGTGCTAACTGGGACCCTGGGAAAGAAACTCATTTTTCAAGATGTAGGAAGCAGGCAGTCCTTGGGAGGAAGGAGTAGGTCGATTCATAAGAGGGTTAATCCCCTTTACCCACTTCTCTGTTCTGCATTACGTACTCAGTTGCTTATGTTCTGTCTGTCCTTATTTATTTAAAACATTTTTATGCCACCTCCTAACAATGTTCCCAATATGTCGTTAAGAATTAACAGCTAAATTCAAATATAACCATTATCTAGAATGTGAAAGTAAAAGAAATGCTGGAGTCAGCGTTTAGACTGTCCCTGTCAGAGGAGGAGCCTCGAGTCGAAATCCGGAATCTGCCTTGAGACTCGCTGGGTGGCCTTGAGCCCAGGGTTGCCCTCTTCCAGGTGGCACCTGGAAATTCTGCTGTTATAATGGATCTCCAGATGACCAAGATCAGTCCCCCTGGAGAAAAGGGCTGCTTTGGAGAGTGGACTCTATGGCATTATACCACGCAGAGGTCCCTCCCCAAACCCCGCCCTCCTCTGCCCCCACCCACAAAATCTCCAGGTATTGCCCAACCCCGAGCTGGCAACCCTGCCTTGAGCCATTCACTCTCTCTTAGCCTAATCTACCATGACAGGGTTGCCATGATGATAAAATGAGGAATGGGATGAGGAGAGGCTGTGGCTCAGTGGCAGAGCATTTGCTTGGCATGCAGAAGGTCCCAGGTTCAATCCCCAGTTGTTGTTGTTCAGCCGCACAGTCGAGTCCGACTCTTCGCGACCCCATGGACCAGATCACACCAGGCCTTCCGGTCTTCCGCCGTCCTCTGAAGTTTGCTCTATTTCATGTTCGTTGCATCTATGACGCTGTCTAACCATCTCATCCTTTGCCGTCCCCTTCTTCTTTGACCTTCAATCTTTCCCAGCATCAGGGTCTTCTCCAGTGAGTACTCCCTTCTAATTTGGTGGCCAAAGTATTTGAGCTTCAACTTTAGTATCTGGCCTTCCAGGGAAGAGTCAGGGTTGATTTCTTTTAGGATTGACTGATTTGATCTCCTTGCAGTCCAGGGGAAACCCCCTCAATCCCCGGTAAAAGGTAAAGGTAAAGGTTCCCTTGCTCGAAAGCCAGTCGAATCCGACTCTAGGGTTGCGGTGCTCATCTCCGTTTCAAAGCCGAAGAGCCAGCGCTGTTCGAAGACGTTTCCGTGGTCATGTGGCCGGCATGACTAAACACCAAGGCGCACGGAACGCTGTTACCTTCCCACCGAAGTGGTACCTATTTATCTACTTGCAATTACTTGCTTTCGAACTGCTAGGTTGGCAGGAGTCAATCCCCGGTATCTCCAGTTAAAGGTATGGCAGTAGGTGATGTGAAAGACCCCTGCCCAAGACCTTGGAGAGTTGCTGCCAGTCTAGGTAGGCAATACTGACTTTGAAAGACCAAGGGTCTGATTCAATATAAGGCAGTTTCATGTGTTCTTGTGAAAACTTTGTATGCTTCTCCGAGCTCCTTGGGGAAAGCATGGAATTAAAATGCAGGCGACAGAAGACAATAAAAGCAGGAGAAATTCTGGCATAAACCAAGGATGAAGAAGATACTTGCCTCTTGCCAAAAGGCCCGTGAACATAGAAATATCTTCACTTGGCACCTGAAGCTCAAAAGAGCAGGGGTCAAATATACAATTTTTTCAAAAAAAAAATGTGTAAAAAAATTGCCCCAAGAACCAAAATAAGGACAATGGTTTTTATCAGGGGCACGTAATAGGGCTTGCCCCTTCTAAATTTGTGTTCTGGTCCCTACCCCTAGTAAAATCATGCTGTCTGTTATTTCTCTTAGGAAGAGTTCGGAGATGCATTTTTAAAATGTTGACAAGTCTACTCCTTTTCTGTTTATCCTCCCCCTTCCCTCCAGACCTGCCTCTCCAGATGGCAAACACCTCTGGATGTGTTTGAGTTGCAGCTATTTCTGAAGAATTACACACTGCAAGATGAAACATTCTGCTCAGTAATCTTACATATTATTTAAAAAAGGAGATTCTTACAGCCAGTTGGAGACTGCTTCAGAAGTCTGTAAAACAAGCTGTTTCAGAATAAATGAATACAGTATGCAGCAGGCGGGTGAGAATCTTCCATGATGTGTACAGGGCATTCAGGCAGCGCTCCTTGGTGGGGAAATAAGGGGATTAGATGCACACAAAAGTGTCCTTATTTTTATCCATAAAATGCTGGAAGGACAGTCAATGGGTAGAGGGGCCTTGGTTCAGCACTGAAACATCAAAAGGTCCCAGGTTCAATCCCCAGCATCTACAAGTATCAGGTAGTAGGTCGTATAAATGCCTAAGATCCTGGTGAGCTATTGCCAGTCAGAATAGGAAATACTGATATTGACAGACCAGTGATTTGTGACTAGGGGTGTGTACTCAGTATATACCGAGCTGAATAAATACCCCCAAAATATCAATATTTTTCTGGTATTTATTCAGCCGAGTACAGATCAGAGCTGTGTATTCAGCAGCCGAAGTAGCTGCCCCTGAATAAAAGCCGATATTATTCGGCTTTTATTCGGGCTCAGCTACTTGTGGAGTCATGCAGCCCCTGCCACACAACTCCCTAGTGAAGGGATTTTAACTTTAAATACCTTCCCTCTCTGGCTCATGCCACCTCTGTGGCTTGACTCCCCAATGAAGGGAAGGTATGTAAAGTTTAAATACCTTCGCTAGGGAGTCATGGCACAGAGGCAGCATGAGCCACAGAGGGAAGGTATTTAAAGTTAAAATACCTTCCCTTCACTGGGGAATTTTGCCACAAAGGAGGCACGACCTCAAGAGGGAAGGGAAGATATTTAAAGTTCTAATTTAAAGTTTAAACACCTTCCCTTCACTTGCCAGGTTGCGCTGCTGCTAGGCAAGTGAAATTCTCCATTATACCCTATGGGGACAGTCCCCTTAGGGTATAATGGAACCGAATATATTCGGGTTTCCTGAATATTGACTTGAATACCGGTGAAATACCAATACTGGTATTTGGGTATATTCAGGAGTATGGATATTTTTCACGTCCAACAGACCCAGATCCGAAATAACCCAGTTTTTTGTTTGTTTGTTTGTTTTGCACACCCCTATTTGTGACTCGGTCTGAAGCAACTTCCTGTATACATTTTGGGGAGGGCCCTTCTTTGCCTTCTGATCTTTTTCAAATTCCAGTATGATATTATTTCCCACGCCCTGACTTGGATACCAAGGGGCTGTGGCTCAGTGGCACAGTATCTGCTCGGCATGCTGAATATCCCAGGTTCAACCCCCAGCATCTCCAGGCAGTAGGTAGTATTAAAAAACCTCTGTCTGAGACCCTGGAGAGCCACTGCCAGTCTGAGAAGACAATACTGGCTTTGATGGACCAATGGTCTGCTTCAGTATAAGGCAGCTTCCTATTTGTGTTCCTCTGTGGATGGCCCCGGCTAGCTGGGTCTTGTCAGATCTCGGAACCTAAGCATGGTCAGCCCTGGTTAGTATTTGGATGGGAGACCTCCAAGGAATAGCAGGGTTGGGAAGCGGAGTCAGGCACTGGCAAACCACCTCTGAACATCTCTTACCTTGAAAACCTGATGAGGTCACCATAATTTGGCTACAACTTGACGGCACTTTCCACCACATTATTTCCCACTGCTAGCCTTTGCCTCTCCTGCACAATCTGTTTTTATTCTTAAAAGCTCTTGTTTCTCTGACACTCGTAGAGGTTTTCTGTGTTGTTCCCATTCCTATCAGCCCCGTCCTGCCCACATTTCTTGTTTTGGATCTTTTACGCACACTTGTGCCGATGGAGGAGAAATGCAAAAATGTACTTCTTCTGCGGGGGACAGAAAAACACTCTGCATATGCTCAGATGCAGTCTTCATTATTGCTTAACACCAGTGGTCTTTCTGAAATTGGATCACCCTTCTCGAAAGACTCTAATTTGCTGCCTATCACCAATCAAGTGGCAAAAAACTCCTGTTAAGTGGGCTCGCACATAGACACAAGTGTGAATGCATGAAGCGGCTTTATACTGAATCAGAGCCTTGGTCTATCAAAGTCAGTATTGTCTACTCAGACTGGCAGCAACTCTCCAAGGTCTCAGGCTGAAGTCTTTCACATCACCTACTGCCAGATCCTTTAACTGGAGATGCCAGGGATTGAACCTGGGACCTTCTACATGCCAAGCAGATGCTCTGCCACTGAGCCACAGAGATCTTCCAGATGTTTTCAAAAGGAGCACTCCATGTGCACCCCTTCCCCCCCTCTCCCATCACCCACATTTTCTTTTTTCTTTTTTATGCCCCCTATAGGGGGTTTTTTAATTGCATTTTCTATAAACTACAATGAAATTTGGGAGGGCGTCTACAAACTATAGGCGAAAGTAAAGAAAACCCACTAAAAACCCAAGAGATGGTGGACAAACATACTGCTTAAAAAGTTAGCTTTAAACTCAATGGTCAATTCAAGTTCCTTGAATGTGGTCATCTAATAATCTATTTAAACTGAAGTAAAAATTTAAACACCACCGTATCTGACTTCTTAAAGAGCAAAATAAGTGATAATTATAACAAAACATTGTAAGAGATTTCAAAGTGCAATAACATCTCATCTTTTATACTTTTTCTTTCTCAAGTGGTAGCTTGTCTTTGGGGCTGCCACCCCCAGTTTAGAGTCTGAGTTCTCGTCTGAAGATGCCACTGCTCCTTCTTCTTCACTTTCTTTGGTGCTGTCATCTTCCTCCTCTTCTTCTCCTGCTGGACGACTATGTTGATGCAGAAATTCACGTGCCTTTTCAACAGAGTCAATTTTTTCTTTCTTGTACATAAATTTGAAGATTGTGCCTTCTGGTACAATCCATCTGTAGGGAATGTTGTTCTTCTGTAGGAATAAAACCAAGTCTCTATATTTTCTTCTTTTCCTTATTTCAAACGGGATGTCCTTCAACACTTTTTTTTTGTCCTTGACTTTTAAGTTGGTTCCATTTGTCACTTTGAGAATTTGATCTCTCACTTGTCTTCTGGAGAATCTTACCATAACTTCCCCTGGCAGATTATTCTTTCTTGTAAATTCTTAATATGACCTGTAGATCATATCAATTTCGCTTTGTAATATATCCGTTTTTATATCTGCCATGGGGACTAAAGCCTCGCACATAGTCTGTTTCAGCTTCTCTCCCTTCTCTTCTGGAACACCTTGAAATCTTAGAACATAGCTTGCTCTTTCCATTTGTAGCTGTAACAAATAAGACTCCTCCATCATTCTCTTTTTCTCCATCACCTGCAGTTGTTTTTTTTAGCTTCTTGGTGTTGGCATCCAATTCTTTCAGTTCTTGCTCAGTTTTTTCTGTTTTTTTTACTATCTCAGTGAATTGAGTCCACTGTGCATAGCAGTTTTTTCTGTTTTTTTTTTACTATCTCAGTGAATTGAGTCCACTGTGCATAGAACGTATGGTGCAATGCCATAACTTGTTCCAGCAGAGGGTACAGTGCTTCAGTCAGCATCTTTTGCAGCTCTGTAGTTGTGTCCTGTCTAGGCACAGAACTCGCTGGACTGGCAGTTCCGGCAAGAAGCTTAGGTTTCACTTCCTTGTCTTTCTCATCCTTCCTCGTGGGCGCCATGTTTGGGAATTGTTTACTTTTTATAAAAGTTATCGCAGTCTCTGATACTCTTAAATCCACCCGGTAAGTTCTTAAATGCTCTATTTCAATCCGTCTTGCTTCGTTAGCCCACCCTCCTTTTCGTAGTAGCTCAAAGTTTGCTTAGTTTTTCTTAGCAGGGGAGAGTTCCCTCCCCCCCTCGCTTTCAAAGGGGAGGTTTTCGGCTAGTTCTTCAGTGTTTCTCGCTTAGATATTAAGTCACATTTCAACGATAAGTCCACTGTGCGATTTCTAGTTTCCATTTGAGATGCTCCACAGCGGGACCTTCAGGGCATGGAGTAGCCCCGCTTCGCCGACAGGGTCGCTGGGGGAAGGGCTCTCTAGCACCCCATGGCTGGGAGCCCAACATGAGGGCTCCAGGGATGGCATGCACAGTTGCGCCCCCTCCCAACCATGGGCTCTGACAGCCGTCTCCCAGAGCTGTGGGAGAAAGCGACCACCATGGTGAACGCCGAAAACTGGAAACCCCATCACCCACATTTTCTTGCGTGGCTCCTGTCACGGTTCAGGTGGGGTGTCATCTGACACTGACACCACTCTGGATTTAGGTTCCCTTGAGAAGGCCCAGAGCACCCTCCCAAGAACGTCAGATCTCCCTTTTGGCCAAATAATAGGCGTGAGGACCAGGCAAAGTACAACAAGGAAAATAGTTTATTTTGTAAGAGCTCAAACAAACAAGGTGCAGAATAACAGTAAGTGGGTGAAAAGAAAAGAAATCAAATGCCCTTACGCGTCTAAATATACTGTCCCTAGCTCACTATCTGCAGTGTTCTTAGACTTCTCACCCTTCCCTCAGGATGAGGGTTTCTTCCTTGCAGCAGCCTTCCTTCTGGCTCTGCCTTCTGGGAAGAAGAACAGCTTCTGCTCTGGCACCAGCTCTTTTGTTCCCCAGCCCTCTTCTTCCCTATTGGTCAAAATCAGCACCAAAACTTCCCAAGGCCTTCTGGGATTTGTAGGCCCAGCCTCCCCTACTGCTAGCCAGGGTCCCTGGGCCTAGTAGGTCTCTGGTGGCACAGCCCAGATCATGACAGCTCCCTTCCCGTTTGTCTCCCAGCTGAGCCCAGCTTAAGACTCAGGATGCTTAAATTCAAGATGCTTGGCTGGGTTGCTAAGCAACCGCTTTCAGTGGCTTGGAAATCCTGCTCTCCACCTGGAATTGATCACTTGAAGTAGAACTCCTAGAACTGGCATCTCGAGAGGAAGGGACATCTCTACAAAGAAATATCTTGCACCAGTGTAATGGCATATTACCTCCGTGTTGTCCCAAAATGTCGGCAGCTGGTATATTATCTGGCTCTGTGCCCGACTGACGCACATCACCACGCTCAGTCCTCTGCGCAACTTCCTTTGCGCTTCTGGTTACCCTTTTTGTTTTCTCCTCAGTTTTGTCCCATACTTTCCTACTTACCCGGATGAAGTCTGGATTTTCATTCACTCTGCAAACGCTTTGACAGCCAGGTTATCATTTAATTATTAGATGCTCTCATTCCTACCATCAATTTGCCTCACCCAAAGGAATGGTAGAGCTGTTTTTCGAAATGTCAGATTTTCATTCTAATGCTATTTCTATCTGTTTGTTATTTATACAGAAAAGGGGGGGGATCTTACTATACTAAAAAAAGGGTCAGGTTAGGAGATCATGAGGGACCAAGGCAGGCTGTGAGCAGCACCGATTCTAGACAGAAAGTGCCATTTAGTTGGAGGGTCGGCCCCACAAGAACCAGGCTGGACACACACCCCCAATTTAACTATTAGGGCTAAATGTGAACAAGACCTGAATCCTGACTCCTAAAATTGGGGTGGGGGTGGGGGAACTGCCTTGCGAAAACCACACACCTGTACTCATCTGTTTTATTCAATCACACATTGTGTAGATTTCCCAAAGGCATTAAGAAACTAATATAAATTCCAGGGCATCCCTGCAGAAAACATTCCTGTCTTGAGGCTAGTAGAATGTGATTGTGTGATCGCACAAGAACAAGGGAAGCTTTCCTGATTAAACCTGGCCGGGCATTGTGTATGTGCCCTTCAGAGCCCTGCGAGAGACAGAGAGAGGGAGAGAGAGAGAAATTAAATGTGTTTGCTATGCATGCCATGCACCCTGCAGAGAGAAACATCAGCTAGATAGATCCATATATAATTTGTGTGCGAGAGAGGGAGTGTGGGTAGACAGGCAAAGTGATGTAATTTCCAAAAGCGAGGCGTGCCTCCTTGCGATCAGACTGTCGCCTACTGTGTGGTTCTTTCAAATGTCTGCTTGTTTGTTTGTTTTCGGCTGTGGCCGCAAATACTTTTTCAAGAGGGGACCTTGCTTTTTTTTGCAGAGCAGAATCCCCACTTCACTTATGGTAACGGTGGGCACTATTCTTCTGCCGCACTCCTGGTTGGAAGCAGAAGAAACACTTTTAAAAAAACTAATCTGGGTTGACGTCATCTTGCAATTGTGTGTTTGTGCAGTGTTTCTGTAAAAGGAATGGTTTAGGAGTTTGGCAATGCACATTTTGGTTGTGTCAATGCAGCGGAGGGAGAAAGGGAACCGCATACCATCATGGACACACCTCCATTTTCAAGCAGAAGATCCTGCAGGCGGACACTGCTGCTTGTGTTTTGTACTCCCGAAATATCTAAGTGTTGGGTTAGCTGGTTTGGTTGATCCAATAACCACTGACTCTTTAGCAGAGTGTAGGGGGCGCAGTGGCTCTGAGTTGAAGACGCTGAGTTGCAGATCAGAAGATCAGTAGGTCAGCAGTTCGAAATCCTAGTGCCGCGTGATGGAGTGAGCTCCTGTCTCTGGCCCCAGCTCCAGCCAACCTAGCAGTTCGAAAGCAAGAAATTGCAGGTAGATAAATAGGAACCGCTCGGTGGGAAGGTAACAGCATTCCATGTGCCTCGGCATTTAGTCATTCTGGCCACATGACCACGGAGAAGTCTTCGGACAATGCTGGCTCTTCAGTTTGGAAACAGAGATGCGCACCACCCCCTAGTGTTGGATTCGACCAGCTTTCAAGCAAGAGAAACCTTTATATAGCAGAGTGCATAAAGCTTCTAGCCCAGGAGCGCATCCTATAACAACCAGAGTAACAAAGCTTAGAGTGCCACAAAGGTACACAGAGCCACATTTTCAGTTTAACGGACTAACACTAGCCTCTTTATTCTAGAACTGTAATCTGGGTCGGAAAGAGGAGAGATAGGATAGAGTACTACACTTACTAGCTAAGGATGGAAGCCGATGGCAAGAGGGACATCTGCTTCGTGGTGCCAAGATGAGGACACACAGCGCATCCTCCCTCTTAGTGCATGCAGGAGGAAGAAGAGTGTGAGAGAGAACGGACAGAAGGAAGGAAGTTGTTCCCTGAGATCTTCATTCTGCATATCATAGGGATAGTGACAGGAGAGTTAACACAGGAAGGAAAGGTCAGCGTGACTCTCTAGCTATCTGTCTCTCTTGCCAGGATGTCTGGAGGCTGAGGCAGGGGACAGCGCCTTCACCTCCAACACTAAGCCCTCTTGGAGAAGATACAGTTGTGGGAATGGCTGACCCTTGGATATTTCCCCCCCCCCAGTGAAAAGAAGATCATACAAACATAAGAATCCTGAATCCCACTGATTTATTTTTGAACAAAGAGTCCCCGTCTCTTTTTCAAACAGCTGCCGAACTACCACCTCAGGCCTAGTTTGTTTGTTTTTAACATATAAAGCAATACACATGCTACATTAATACATGATCGATTACCTCTCCAAATAATGACAGTTTTTTGTTTTTATCTATCAAACAAGCTATAACTGAAAAAGCACAAAATCTAATTATTTCTCAGATATTGAGGAGTTCGGGCAGGTGGTTTGATTCATATACTCAAAAAAAAGTGTACCGTGTCTCTGTAAACATATTTTTCCTATTAGGGTTCTCAACTTGTATTAATTGTGACCTTATTCTGGACCATCAAGTTCCCTATTTTATCGTATCACTGTGCCAAAGTCGGTATATTCTTAGTATTCCGTTGTTGTGCCAGTATTATTTTACCAGTGAATAGGAGATGGGTTAATAAATCCTTCCTCGACTCTGGGAATTCTGGCCACAGATTTAGTAAAAAAGACTCAGGGTGATTTCCCACAAGCGCTGCTCCACGCTCACTCCTCCCTTTTGCCCCGATAGTACGTGTCCATTTCACACAAGCTGCTGCGCGGCCGCATTTTGCCCCGCAGCTTCATGCGATTTTCCCCACGTCTACTCAGTCCTCAAAAAACAGGATTGAGTCCAAGTAGCCCCCATGGCCGTACAAGGGAAGACAGTGCAGGGTGGAAGGCGGAAACCACTTCTTCCCCCTCACAGAACTTTGATTTGCACTGTGCAACCAAGCGTTTTTTTGGGGGGAGTCTCTGATATAACCTCTCTGACTGAGACAGATAGTGGACTCCCACATGGCTGACATCACATATATAGTTTAGATTGGTTGAAAGTGTTGGACCAAGACCTAGGAACTGGCTTCAAATCTCCACTCATCCCTGCAGCTCACTGGGGGACCCTGCTGAGTCATTCTCTGTCAACCTTAGTTACATCACAAAACCATGGTGAGGAAAAAATGGGGGAAGGAAGGACAGGGGGGAAAGATAGTAGGTTTCATCATAGAGTTTCCAGTTCTCAGTTGGGAAATACCTGGTGATTGGGGAGGTGGAGCCTGAGGAGGGCAGGATTTGGAGAGGGGAGGGACTTCATTGGGGTACAATGCCGTAGAGTCCACCCTCCAAAGCAGCCATTTCCTCCAGATGATCTCTGTTGCCCGGAGATCAGTTGTAATCCCAGGCGATCTCCAGCCACCACCTTGAGGTTGGCAGCCCTATGCATTGGCAAAACCAGGTGGGATACCTTGAATGCTCCTCACTCCCCCAGAATCTGGAGGTCCACGTAGATATTTCCCTTTAAAAAATACGCTGGAAATATCCATTCACAGATATAGTTCGGCACTACAGAAGGCTGGATGTGGCAGATGTTGTAATCCTGCCAGCAGGGTAGCCGTATTTGTCTGTTTTAGCAAAATGAAACAGAAGTGCACTGGCCTCTGAAAAACTAACAATAGTTTTCATGACTCAGAGCTTGCCTGCGGTGTGACTCATTAAGGTTAATGCTGGAATAAATTTTGTTAGTCTTTAAGAGGGCACTGGACTTCTGTTTTGTAGAGGTCGGTGTGTGTGTGTTTGTGTGTGTGTGTGTTTGTGTGTGTGTGAAGAGTTCTCGTGCTTTTTCACCATGGAAGACAACCAAAGAACATCTGGACTTTCCTGGTTACCATTTTTGTTGTCAGAGGAAAGCTGAGCTTCTGTGATCCCCCTTCGCCTCTCCGGCTCTAAAGAATCCAGGCAGGCATGCAGGTGTTTCAGCTAATGAGCTTTTCTCTCCACTGGCCACCGTCCAACAGGCTTTGTTTTCTCATCCCTTAAAACGTTGGCCTCAACAGAAAGTGCTTTTTAGCATAGGAACGGAATGGGCGCTGGGGTACATTGTCGTCCCTAGCGTGGATGAGCTCCTCATTCATGCACTCCGCTTTTGTGGATTTCAGTCTGAAGCCAAGCTGTCTCCAGCACAAGTGAGAGGAGGGAAAAAGGTTTTGCCTGTGCTTTGATGTCCCATAAAGTTTTTCTCCTCAGTGGTACTGAGCCTGTTTTGGTGTCTCTGTATGGAAATGGTGGGCTGTCCCCATGCCACGTGTTGTTCGCGACTAACATGAAGTTAACCCATGCCATGGTATTCCCCATTACTGTGTTGGGTATGAAAGTTGGGCATTGAAGAAAACTGACATGAAGAAAGTTGATTCATTTGAAATGTTGGACTTTGGTGTTGGAGGAGAGTCTTACCGTGGGCCATCAAAAAGAAAAATCGTTGGGTTCTAGATCAAATCAGACTTGACTTGGATAGCTGTGGGTAGCCCAGTCTCATCACATCTCAAAAGCTAAGTATTTGGATGGGAGACAGACCACCAAAGCATACCTGGGTTGTGACATGGAGGCAACCAGTAGCAAACCACCTCTGAATGTGTCTCGCCTTGAAAAACCCACAGGGTCACCATCAGGGTTATTTTGAGGCAGGAACGCACAGGAACAGAGTTCCGGCTGGCTTCAGAGTTGGCCACACCCACTACAGCCAAAACCTCTGTGTGCGTGGCTACGGAGGGAAGGCCTGGAGAGCGACCCCTCCCCCCGTCAACTCCGAGGGGGGGTGGGGAGCCCTGGAAGGATCGGGGAGGCATTTAAATACCTCCCCGTGCCTTCCCCGGCCTGTCCAAGGGCCGGCTTGCCCAGGCAAGCCAATGGAAGGCACAGGGGTGTGGTCAAATATGCTAATGAGCTGTGCTGTCAGGGTGTGGCCTAATATGCTAATGAGTTTCAGAGTTGATTAAATCAGGACAGATGTTAAGATAAAAAAGTAGGGAGGGAAAATATTCCTCTGGATACAATAGAAGCCCCCAAATGCAGATTGGTAACAGTTACTCAAATCAAATTGGAGAGCCAGTTTGGTGCAGTGGTTACGTGCGGACTCTAATCTGGGAGAATTGGGTTTGATTTCCCACTCCTCCACTTGCACCTGGCTGGATGACCTTGGGCAAGCCATAGTTCTGGCACAGCTGTTCTTGAAAAAGAGCAGTTTCTGTCAGAGCTCTCTCAGCCCCACCTACCTCATAGGGTGTCTGTTGTGGGGAGGGGGAGGGAAAGGACTGTCAGGACCCACAGCCAAACAACGGAGCACACACTTCCAAGAAAGGTTTTGCTTTATTGTTAGTACTATGGTTGCAATAACATGGTCACTGTTAGGAATGATCAGCAAGGAACAAGCATACAATGATATAGAAGATTCAAGAGGTGTTTCCCCCCCCCTACCTGTGGGCCAATTGCCCTGTTTCCCGCAGGCAGGAAAGAGTAACCGATGACCCAACCGATCCAAGTCTGAGAAACTAAACTAGTCTCACGGTTAATTAAAGTGGAGACACTACACAGGCATGAATACAAGGTCAGAGATAGCAAGGGGAGAAGCGAGAGGGAAGGAATGTGGCACCAACTTGTACACAGGTCAGGCAGGCAAACTCTAGGCTAATAAACAGTATGGCAGCATAGCTAGGGTTGCCAAGTGCTTTTTGAGCCGCAGTGGGGGACTCCCGGCTGGTGGCTAGAGTGCGCGCGCAAAGTGCGCACACATGTCACCCGGAAGTGACGTGACGACGCCAGGCATGTTGGGGGCGGGGCCATAACCATCCGAGGGAAAACCATAGAGTTTTCCCTCGGATGACCGTGGCCCCACCCCCAGCGTGCCCGGCGTGGCCGCGTCACTTCCGGGTGACGTGCACGTCAGGGTGGGGTTCCCCCCGGGGCCCAATCCGGCGGCGGCGGAGAACGGGCCTCCCTCGGGGGGACTTGGCAAGCCTAAGCATAGCTGACAAGGAGTTTTTAAGTTGCTGTGAGACTCTGGGGTATAAATCCAATATCTTCTCTTCTTCTCTTCTTCTTCACTGCCACCTCCAATATTTTCAAAGTTAACGGTCTCATATTTTAAAAAAAATTTATTATTACATTTCTACCCCGCCCTCCCCGTGAGTGGGCTCAGGGCAGCTTACAATAGGGCACCATGTGCCAAAGCATAAAACAACATAAGAACAGGATAAAACAATCAACATTAAAGTGCTCAGTGGTTACAATCAAAATTTAACAAGATGGAATCAAATTTGCAAGATAGACACAGCGAAGTCATGGTTGATCTTCATGGGGCCACCCCTCAGGTCTACCAATGGTGGTAGTGGTAGTGGTAGTGGTGCTTTTAAATATGAATATTTAAAAGCAAAGAGAATTAGGCAGAAGAGATCTCCTGAAAGTTAAGGAAGCGGTAGAAAAAGAAAAATGAGCACTGAATAACTACACCAAGAAAAGAAAAGCAGTTTCTAGATGAAGTGTACAAGGCAGACTTATTTAAGGTTACAGAAACAAAAGAAGATTGCCAAAAGATTGCGATCAAAACTCACTTTGGCAACTGGAAGAAAAAGCACTTACATGGGCAATATTTGAAAGACATAGGGAGTAAAGAATCTAGGGGAACACCACTTTCATTGATCTGGGGGGAGGAAACTGAAACCCACAGAAGGTAGAAGAAGAAGAAGAGATTGGATTTATACCCCGCCCTTCACTACCCAAAGGTGTCTCAGAGCGACTTACAAACTCCTTTCCCTTCCCCTCCCCACAACAGACACCCTGTGAGGTGAGTGGGGCTGAGAGAACTCTGACACAAACTGCTCTTTTTCAAGGACAGCTGTGCCAGAGCTTGTGACTGACCCAAGGTCACATCAGCAGGTGCAAGTGGAGGAGTGGGGAATCAAACCCGGTTCTCCCAGATTAGAGTCCACGCACTTAACCACTACACCAAACTGGCTCTCTGTCAGGTACTGAAATCCTTGTTCCAAATCAGTCAGTAAGACTTATTAATTAACTGTGTCAAAAGCTTCAGCTAAAAAGAACACGCTGCCCCTATCCATTTTCAGGCCAGAGATCTTCCACCGCTACTACCAAAGCTGTGTCTGTCCCATAACCAGGTCAGAAATCAGACTGAAAATGGTCAAGGGAAGAATCCTCATCCAGGTGTGATTAAGTACCTCTTGACACTACCTGTGCAATCACTGTGCTCCCCCTCTCCGCCACAGGCAGGTTGCTATTTACCAGGTCTTCTTTTCCCAGTGAGGGCCTTTCCAATAAAGGCACACAATCACCCGTTTTAATTCCCTCAGGAAATGACCCTGAACCATGGAGGTATTAATTATGCTTGTCAGAGGTGTTCTCAATTTGTCCTGGCAAGGTTTAATTAACCAAGAAGGAGAAGAATCAAGTTTTAAGGTAAGTGGCCTTCACAACTCCAAGGACACTGCCGACAGGGGGATCGGTCTGAAACAATCCAGAGGCCTGCGACAAACGGATGCTTCCAAACTAACATTCAAATCAAAATGAAACCGTGGCTCACAAGCAACGTTCCCTCTAAGCTGAGTTAGTGTGAGCTAGCTCGCCGTTTTTTAGCCTCCAGCTCACACATTTCGGTCTCGGCTCAGGAAGGATGGCTCCAGGGCAAACTAACTGATGCAGCAGCCAAATCGCTCACTCACAACTTTAATGCCAGTCGCTCACAAAGTGGAATTTCTGTCACAAGACTCCACAGGTTAGAGGGAGCATTGCTCACGAGGTGGCTTGTGGGGGGTAACCCAGCTCCCACCACTAACAGGCTGACAGGTCTCATGGCATTCTCAGCATAGCAGCTGTGGACTTCCTTGGTGGTGTCCACCCAAGCACTACCCATAGCCGGCCCTGCTTAGCTTCCAAGCGCTGAGGAGCCTGAACTGTTTAGGCTTTTTATTTCCAGATAAAAATTGTGACATTTGACTTTTCAGCTAGTCTGCCTGAAAAGCAGGGGGTAGTGTCGGGAGGTGCCGTCATGTCACGGCCGACTTACGACGACCCCTGGTGGGCTTTTCAAGGCAAGAGACGTTTCAGAGCTGGTTTGCCATTGCCCGTGTCCACATCACAACCAAAAGCAGGGTATATGAACTAAATTTCATGCAATATGCGTTATGCTTTATTAACCAGTTGCAGCTTCTGTATGTTTACCGTAGATGCTGCTAAGGAAATACCTGGAGGTTTTGGGGGTGGAGCCTGAGAAGGGCGGGGTTTGGGAGGGGAGGGACTTCCGTGGGGTCTAATGCCATAGAGTCCACATTCCAAAGTGGCCGTTTTCTCCAGGTGAACTGACCTCTGTCACCTTGAGGTCACTCGTAACCCCAGGCGATCTCCAGCCACCAACTGGAAGTTACAGTAGCCAGAGCGATCACGGGATGGGTACACGAAAAATAAACAATAACAACCGTGATATAGAAAAGTCAATTCAGTTTTTCAAGTGTTTGAGAATATTAATACATTTCTCATTGAGAAGGATATGTATGCCCCTGTGATTTCACAGAAGTTTATTCATGTTTATCAGACACTTGAAATATTGAACTGAGTTTTCATAATTATATCACGGTTATTATTATTTTTCATTTATTACCACCTGGAAGCTGGCAACCCTAGAGGCTGCAGATTAGGCTGTGTTTTCCCCCCCTTGTGGTGGTGGTGGCTATTCCGTTTTATCTACGTCATCCATTGCGTCCTTTTAACACTGGCAAATTCCTTTTCATTCTCTCCATTATTTACCCACTACATCCAAGACACTAACGAAACGTCGCCGACTCAGGGAAGATATCCCTAGGAACAGTGCCTGCCGTCCTCTCCCAATCTGTCTTCGATTCACTAATTACTCGTGCTTGACGCCTCTTTTCTAGGTGTGAACCTGCTTTCCGCTAACACTTTCTAACCTGCATTTCTCCAGTTTTTCCCCTCCAATGAATCCTGCCAGACTATATTACAAATCCTGGCGCCGTCTCCTAGCAGTAATCCATCTAGAACCCAGCATGGTGTGGGGGTTAAAGAGGAGTTACAGAGTAATAGCAGTAACCCTCCCATTTTGTCTCATGGGTGGCGGGGGAAGGCTGCCAATCCGAAAGAATTTCTTTGGGGATTTCTCGCAGAGCCTCGCTAACAGCTCTGAAGATTCTTCCTCCCACACAAGGATAGTTTCTCAAGCCCGCTGAGCTGGAGTCTTTCGTACTTTCTAATTGTTCTCCAACCAGCTTCTTCTTCTTCTTCTTCCCAGACTGAATTTTGGCAGCCCCGCCTTCACTTTCCATGCTGATTCTGCAAATTGTTTCTTCTCTTTTCCTTTTCCTTGAGACAACTGAAGCACAGCAGGAGCGGAGCGTCTTGTGTTTCCTTCTGTTGTCTTTTAAGCGCTGGCTTCCCTAGTTGAAAGGCGTTTCAGGCACTTTGTCTGATCGCAGGGCCGACAATGCCTGCCGCCTCAGCAACTTTCCTTATGTACTCGTAGAATCTCTTTGTATCATAATTACTGTCTCTCACTAATTTGGTGGAGGGTGTTACCATCTCTGATTCTAACCCTGCGTGTTTGGGCCACTTCTGTACAAACTTCTGCTGCATTAAGGTTCACTTTTGTTCTCGCGCTGCTGTTGTGACGTCCTTCTGCCGTGTGTTGATTCTTTTTTGTTTTGTTCTCATTTTTCCAAAAGACAGCATTTCCCTGAGTGGAAGAAAGGAGCTGGAAATGGTGCCTTGCTTTCTGGGACAAAACTAGGGTTACCAACCTCCAGGTGGGGCCTGGAGATCTCCCGGCATTACAACCAATCTCCAGACTATAGAGATTAGTTCCCATGGAGAAAATGGCTGCTTTGGAGGGTGGACTCCATGGCATTCTACCCTGTTGAGGTCTTTCTCCTCCCCAAACCCCGCCCTCTTTTTGCTCCACCCCCTCGAATCTTCAGGAATTCCCCCACCCAGACCTGGCAGCCCTAGACAAAATAGACAAGAGGAGGGTAATCCTTGATTCAGTGACCACGGGGCTGTTGGGTCCCTATCCCTCTCAGTCACAGTTCAGCAATGGTAGGCTCTTCCCTTCTTTCACATTGTCCCTCCCTCTAAACATTGCTGGATGGTGCTCCTTCTCCATCCTTGGCAGTACATTGCTTCGCTGCTTGATGGAGTGGGAGGCTGGCCATTTAATTTTAAGGGGAATTTCCTGTATTTTATTCATTTTCTTCACCCAAAGAGTGGTCAACACATGGAATTCACTGCCACAGGAGGTGGCGGCGGCTACAAGCATGGGCAGCTTCAAGAGGGAATTGCATAAACATATGAAGCAGAGGTCCATCAGTGTCTATTAGCCACAAGGTATAATAGATAGGTCCTGCCAACCTAGCAGTTCGAAAGAAAGAAATTACAAGTAGATAAATAGGTACCACTTCAGTGGGAAGGTAACAGCGTTCCGTGCGCCTTGGTGTTTAGTCATGCCGGCCACATGACCACAGAAATGTCTTTGGACAGTGCTGGCTCTTCGGCTTTGAAACGGAGATGAGCACCGCAAACCTAGAGTCGGATTCGACTGGCTTTCAAGCAAGGGAACCTTTACCTATAATAGATAGGAACTCTTGGTCTGGGGCAAGTGATGCTCTTTCTTCTTGGTGCTTGGGGAGGGGGGCAACAGTGGGAGGGCTTCTAGTGTCCTGGCCCCACTGGTGGCACCTGGGCTTTTTGGCCACTGTGTGACAGAGTGTTGGACTGGATGGGCCATTGGCCTGATCCAACGTTGGCTTCTCTTATGTTTTGGTGGGTCACCACCCTAGATGGCCATTGGCAGCTAGGAACAAACAGAGCCAAACCCCAACGTCTCTGCCAGTACCACAAAGACCATTTGAATGGGCTAGGTGATGCCCAGCGTTGGCACTGCTGAGCCAGGTGAGCCCTACAGCACTGGCTCATAGCGCCAGAGGGGGTCATTCCTCTTGGCTTGCCCCTGGGTCACTTTAACTTCACAGGCTGCCCCTGTTCGAAAGTCCTTCTCTGGTTTGCTGTATGAACATCTGACACTGCCGTACACCCCGTGGCACTGTTGGCCCATCTGGCTCAGGGCTGAACTAAATGCCAGGGACTCCTGCACAAAAAGTCCATTCCCCAGTTTCCTGCTGCCTGGGGTCATTTTCACTGGAGAAGCCAAGAATCGAACCCGTGGCCTCCTGGATGCAAAGCCTAGTCCTCCCATCAACGATCCATGCCCCCCCCCCATCCTACTACCTGCCTTTCAATCTGCACCTGCCTTTTTCCTTGGACTTCCACTTTATCTCCAACTGGAATGCTTGGACTTCCAAAACGATCTCCTGTGTAGAATTTTGGTATTTTACTTGATGGCACTTAGCATGGTATAGTCAGCAGTTAGAATATCGGGCCAGGAATAGAAAGACCCTCGGTCAAGCCTCCGCCCTGCTAAGTACCATTTTTATCCTGCCCACATAAAATGCCTGCATTCATTGCATCTGAAGAAACAGGCCATAGTCCATGAAAGCTTAGGCTGGAATAAAATTTTGTTCGCTGTTAAGGGGCCACAAATCTAGGCTTGCCAGCCTCCAGGTGGGAAATACAAAAACTGAGGGTCACAGTGTTAGGAAGGTATGCAAAAATGTATAGCACTGTGTATAATGGATGTATGTTCAAGGTAGAACAGTATCACAGTCACTAGTCCCACCGGGACTCTAGTAATTTGCCTGTTTCGAATGCAGTCTTTTTCAAGGACCGTGATGTATATAAAGAACATAAGGCAAAATAATTTCTCTTTGTCAGCACAAAACCTCTTAAGGTAGCAGCATATTTTCTAGGGTCCCATCGGAACCCCTGTGGCAGACATAATAACCAGTGTTCCCTCTAAGCTGAGTTAGTGGGAGCTAGCTCACAGTTTTGTAGCCTCTGGCTCACACATTTTTGTCTTAGCTCAGGAAGGAGGGCTCCAGAGCAAACTAATTGATGCAGTGGCCAAATTGCTCACTTACAGATTTAATGCCAGTAGCTCACAAAGTAGAATTTTTGCTCACAAAACTCCACAGCTTAGACGGAGCACTGATAATAGCTCTCATGTTCTATCAGGTAGCCATCACAGCTTAGACGGAGCACTGATAATAGCAGATCTCTCAAGTTCTGGGACTAATGATTGTGATACTGACAAGGTGTTGTCCGAATATCTGAAAAGAATGTAAACCCGCGCTTTGTTTTGTTTGGGTGAAACCTATTTTTGATAACATTTGACACCATTTTGTATAACAGTACAGAAAAATAAAAAAAGAAAAGGCATAAAATTGATCTTCCTTGAACATACATCTATTAGACACAGTGCTATATATTTTTGCATAGCCTTTAGGTTGGGCCTGGAGACCTCCTGGAATTACACTTGATCTTCAGACTACAGAGCTCAGTTCCCCCTAGAGAAAATGGCTGCTCTCGAGGGCAGACTCTATTGTATTACACCCTGCTGAGGTCCCTCCCTTTCCCAGCCCCTCCCCTCCCCAGGCTCCGCCCTCAAATCTCCAGCAATTCCTTGGCCCGGATTTGGCATCCCTGAACAAGACCCCTGTTACGGAACCTCACAAAGTGACTCTGGTCCCGTCCTTCTCTCCCTTTCCCAAACAAGCCTAGCCCACAACGGTCAGTCGTTGCGAGGACAAAGGGAAGGAAGGAGGCGCCAGATACATTCTTTGGAGGATGGGTGGTTTTAAAATACAGACTGAAACAATGCAGGTGAAAAAGAGGTTTAGGCAGTTTCTCTTGGGGAATTTTTGTATTCGTTTTAAGCAGCATACATACAGAATATACTTTAAAATGCAATTTCAACAGACGGGCACACAGACAGACACTTAGGTCACTCTTCTAACGGGTTATCGGATGAAACGTCATCGCATGACAGCTCACGCAGGGTTCCAGGTTGCAAGCTATGGGCTAACTGCTGAGGGCCAAGAACCCTGAGGCTCATGCAGAAGGGTTGCACATACAGACAGATCCAGGCCAAAATTCCGGAGGCCTCCCTTCAAAAATGGATGTGGACAGAATGGAGCGGGTGCAGAGGTGAGCGACAATGATGATCAGGGGCCTGGAGACCAAGCCCTGTGAGGAAAGGCTGAGGGACCTGGGAATGTTTAGTCTGAAGAAGAGGAGGCTGAGAGGGAAAGTGATTGCTCTCTTGAAGTATTGGAAAGGCTGTCACTTAGAGGAGGGCAGGGAGCTGTTCCTCTTGGCAGCAGAGGAGAGGACTTGCAATAATGGGTTTAAATTAAGGGTGGGAAGGTACCGGCTGGATTGTTGAGCGGTGGAATCCGCTGCCTGGGGAGGTGGTGAGCTCCCCCTCACTGGCAGTCTTTAAGCAGCGACTGGACAAACACTTGTCAGGGATGCTCTAGGCTGATCCTGCACTGAGCAGGGGGTCGGACTAGATGCCCTTCCAACTCCGCAATTCTGTGATTTACCAGCAAACAGGGCAGTGCCAGATGCTAGTTCCAGCTGCCTCAGCTGCTCCCCTTCCCCACTTCTACAGGGGGAGGTTTCTCAGAGGATTGGTCTTATGAACAGCTAATAAGGAACTAGTTTGTGCCTGAATTCCAGTTATGGGGGGGCAAAGACCAGTGTGGGGGTCACATGCCTTACTCCCCTGTGCATGAGTTTAAGAGAAGCATTGTACTGGACCAGAGCTGAACAGCAGGGCTGTTTTTATATTCTTGATTAGCGATCTTGACCCCCATCTTCTCTCTGAACAAGGCCCAACACTCCAGAGACATGTCTCTTTCTTCTCAGAGGTCCTGACTCCCTAGGTTGACACAGGCCTCTTCCAGGACCAGACAAAGTAGGATCATGATGCTGCTCAGAGAAAATAGGTTTATGGCGCGATTGTAAGCTGGTCTTCTCAGAATCCTACTTGGCTCTGTTGAACGGGGGCCTTTCTCCCAGGAAAGTGTTAATAGGATTGCACACAGTTAATTGGCTTTGGATTTCCTGCACTGAGCAGGGGGATTGGAATAACTGACCCATATAAGGCCCCTTCCAGGAAATGGCACAATACAGCAGAGTCAGCAATTGAAAAATAAAAGAAGGAATGGCCTTGAATAATTGAAGGGGAGGAGGGGGAGCCAATGGCCAGGGAGAGCCACGTCAGACAAAACCAGAACGTTCCACCGACACCGTCATGCCCCCTCTTGCATGTCTTTAACAGGCTGCCAGTTTTTGCACACCGGTGGGGTGACAACAGTGAAAGATTACAGGGTGGGTTGGGTTCTTTGCTGCCTCTCACAAAATGCCAGTAGCAGTTTACAGGACATCCTGGTTGCTGGCGCACAACCTGAATTTCCCAGCACGCAGCCAAGGAAATACAAGCCCCTCTGTGATTACTGCCTCATTTCATGTGATCGCTCTTCATCTGTGTTCATGGTTGTGGACCAGGCTTCTTCTCCATTTCAGACATAGTGAAGTTGAACATATTGATGCCAAAGGCTCTTGGCGATGCAGTCGGATGCTGAGTTAAGCCCTTCTAGATCCATTGTCTTCAATGGACAGGCGCAACTGTGCTTAGTTAGGATGGTGCTGTTGGTTATCCAGGTGGGTTGAAAGGTCCCGCTTCTGCAAGAGGGCAATAATGTAGGAGTTTGCGGCCTGAACGTGCACAGCCATTGAAGGCAAAATGCAGAGTTGTGTTGCTGTGGTTTTCCCCTCAGAAAAATGGAGAGAGTTGTGTGCATTTCTGTGTGTCTACGACTTCTCTGACAACCTCGCCAGAAAGCAAAAATGTTTTTATCCAATTGCCAGATCATATAAATCTTAAAGTGTTATTGATTTTCAGTCGTAAACTGAATGACCGGTTTATTTTTGCATTGCTTTGATGAGCCTGGGCGGTTGCTGAGGTCTGAAGTTATCAGCAAAAGAATAGCCTAAGGCGTTCCCTTACAAAGTCGTAAACGTGTGTTAAAGCATAAAATTGCCAATTTTATCAGGTATACCCAAACGGCGGCCATTTTAACGATCTCCTTCCCCAATCTGTGTAGAATCATACAAATATTAGTTTACAAAGCCAAAGAATGGGTTCCTCACTAATGAATGTTGCCATTTAATTGCTTAGGTACGTAAAGAATATGGGAAATGCCTGCGTACACATTGCTGTAGTGGGAAAAGTACAGAGAGCTCCATCGGCTCAGGGAAAACGTCTGGGTCACGAACTCCTGGAAGATATTCCACAGGCTCACAGGTAAAGCATGCCATTGTAGCTTGGAACAGAGTCCGAGCAAGTTTGTCGCTGTGCCAAAATAGTTATCTGCTCAGTCTCGATCGTTAGAATTCATTTCAATACCTGAGAGCATAACTGTGCTTATAATCAAAGTTTCATTTCTTCAGAACTGAAGAATGGGTTTCCCGCTAACCAATATTGCCCTGTTATTGCGAAGGTACGTAAGGAGTGTGGGGAAATGCTTCATTTCATTTGTACTGTAATTGACGGAGGACATGGGTGAACTACACAATTGTGTCTGACACAGGGCTTCCACTGAAAATTGCCTCCCTGAGTCATGTTCCACCCCCCACCCCCCAATAATTCCAATAATGTGTAGAATTTCTTGGCAGTCACATTCAGCAGCCATGCTTAGCTTGTTCAGTGGCAGTGCGCACAATTAGACTGTTAGCCAATCGGTGATTCGTTCATTTAGCATCGAGCAACTTAAACTTCTGCCAAAGCTGCCTATTGGTCAGAACCTGATGCACAGCTAATGGAGGGGGGAAGGTGGCAAAAATATCTACACAGCGTAGCTGCCAAAGGGAGAGGAGAAAGAGTGGGTTTTCCTTCCCTCCCTTCCAAGCAGAGCAGGGACAGAAGCCATACTTCTGAGCTCCCCATTGCATAAGGGAGAGAAGAAAGAGCTGGTTTCTCTCCATTTCTCTGCCGTTCAATCCAACAACTTGAGGTAGGGAGGAAAGAAAGTAGATCAGCTGGGCTTCTGGTCAAATACACACAGCACTCAGTTTGCGGCAACTCAGCGAGTCTGGGGAGATGGCAAAGTTTCCATGAAGGGAAATTGGAAGGACCTGGCTTCCCCCTGATCGGCCTGGATCCCCTCCCCCTGAAACGAAGCCTGGGTACAGAGTAAAATTTCCCTAGCAGGAGATCACACTGAGCGCCCTCATTAGCTGGCAATCAGCGCCTGATGGCTTCAAGAAGCCTGTTCCCGCAAATACACTCGAACAGGTCAATTGCTTTGGCTGCTTGAAAGGAAAGTGAGCTCAACTGGCAGGTGTTCAAACATCCCCACCCTTTTCTCCCTTCCCTATTTTGGTGTAGTGGTTAAGTGCATGGACTCTAATCTGGGAGAACCGGGTTTGATTCCCCACTGCTCCACATGCAGCTGCTGGATGACCTTGGGCAAGCCATAGTTCTGTCAGAGCTGTCCTTGAAAGGACAGTTTCTGTCAGAGCTCTCTCAGCCCCACCTACCTCACAGGGTGTCTGTTGTGGGGAGGGGAAGGGAAAGGAGACTGTAAACCGCTCTGAGACTCCTTTGCGTAGTGAAGGGTATAAATCCAATCTCTTCTTCTTTCTTTGTCTCCTTTTCTGTCCAAATTTACATCACAGTCTCCTTTGGGCATGATGCTCCCTCTTTTGAGAGCGGTACCATGAGCTGGTATTTAAATCTGAGAATGAAGGAGTGAATGAGTTAATTAATATTTTGCAAAGTCCCCTCTCCAGGAACTCCGCCCAGCCATCCCCATTTTTCTGGCCACTCTCTCTATGGCATACCACAATCTTGTCATAAGATTTTGGGCGCTTTATCTTTGGGGAGCAGAGGAAATGTAAGTAGTATGAGTTGCCAGACTTAAGCAACACGCTCAAATAAATATTTGAACTTAAACCTCCTAGTGAGAGCAGATGGATCTTGCCACTAATACACGTATCGGAGGCAGCGTTCCCTCTAAGGTGAGTTTGTGTGAGCCGGCTCACAGCTTTTTTAGCCCCCGGCTCACACATTTTCCTCTTCGCTCAGGAAGGAGGGCTCCAGAGCAAACGAATTTATGCAGTAGCCAAATTGCTCACTCATGACTTTAATGCCAGTAGCTCACGAAGTAGAATTTTTGCTCACAAGACTCCACAGCTTAGAGGGAGCATTGATCAGAGGTACCCTGCAGTTTCCATTTTTCCATTTATTTATTTCAGATTACATGACCAAAGGTCTCAAGCACATGTATGAAATACAGTTTATGTTTAGACAATCAAAATAAAGTTAAAACAGTGAGCTTCTCCAAATTGGTAGGATATAATCAGTATAAAACATTCCGAACATATTGTTTAAAATAGTTAAGATAAATAAATATAAGCTTTTCAGTGGTGTCCACTATTTACGCTTCAATGCTATTATAGTTGCTAAATACCTTGCTACTGAAGCAGTAATTGCCGGGTTAGTATCTATCAGCAAATAAGAAATCACCCATGACTCAAGTGGAAGATGACCACATCATGCCAAGCCCTCTCATGCGTCGATTTCCTCGCAGTGGTACCCTGTAGCACGCATCTTGCCATTACGCAGAGCCCAATCACCTTTTCCTAATATATCTAGAACATTCTGTTTACTTTTAAATCTCATCAGTTTATTGGAGAATAAATGAAAACACTCTGCAGCAAGTGGGGAAGAAGTGAGCAGGACTCTAGAGAGGTGGCATATAAATTCCGGCTCTTTTTGTAGCAGGAACTCCTTTGCATATTAGATGACACACCCCTAATGTAGCCAATCCTCCAAGAGCTTACAGAGCTCTTCTTACAGGGGCTACTGTAAGGAGGATTAGCTACATTAGGGGTGTGTCGCCTAATATGCAGAGGAGTTCCTGCTACAAAAAGAGCCCTGCGCGCCCTAACTAAATTGTGTAATAACAGGCGTGGGCTGGGAGGGATTCAAGATATGATCCTTGGTGTGCAGAAAACGGCTTTTGCAAGTACCTAAGATCAGAGGTCATTTCGGGGGGGATCGCAGTCCCCCCGGGTGAGGTGCGGGGGGCGGGGCACATGACGAAGCCCCGCCCCCTGCTTCCGGCCGCGCCGCTTCCGGCCCTCATTCAGCCAGGAGGAGGCAGAAGAGGTGTGGGGCTTCCTTGCACTCCCGCCGGCCTTGCAGGTCCACCGCCGGGCAGTGGAGCTGCAAGGCCGGCAGTGGCCGGGACCGTTGGGGGCGGGGTGTGTGGCCTTATGACACACTTCCGGTGATGTCAGGGGGTGTGGCATATGCTAATGAGTTATGCTAATGAATTCCCCTAGCTCTTTTTCTACGAAACGACCCCTGCCTAAGATGCCCTTGTTTTGATCCGCGGAGGGCCTGCCAAGATCGGCCTCCCACCTGTGGGTTTAGACCCTCCCACCCTGTGCTGCCATGAGGTCTTCCCTTCCCTTTAAACCTCACCACCAGTTTTTTCATCTGTATTTTTCTCCTCTGCTACCGCTTTTACAACAGCCAGGGAACTACGTATTCCTCCAGGAAAACCTCGCCCTGCGCTTTATTTACTCTTGAGTTATTGAGAGCATTCCCAGGCGCCATTATTCGTTTATAGTGCCAGGTTTAGCTTCTTATTCAGTAGGGTACCAGAGCAGATTTACGATGAGCAGTTCATATAAAACGGAGCAGTTTACTACTTAATCAATAGAAGCTAAACACAAATTTACTCTGTATTGCTAATAGATGTAATTATATCTGACACTCCACCAATTATATTTTGAACTAAAACATGCGGGGTGTAACCATTAAGTTCCTGGGAAAAGCGGCCCGCAATCTGCGTTTGTTGCCGAGGCAACATTGTTAATTCGTAACAAGATGTGAGCCAAGGAATTTCCACAGGTACTCCAAAGCTGCTATGCATAGGCAGAAGCGACTGTCGGAAGTAAAACAGACAGCCCAAATGCTTCCCTTGACCCCGCAGCACGCTTGGAGGCCTAGGCATGCTGTGCTTGCCCTTAGTTGGCTTCTCATGTTGAGAAAAATAAGAAATGTGCCATGTGATCCTACACATGTGTCTCTGCCCCTGAGAAGGATTCCAAACCCATTCAGTGCTTTCCATTTCCTGAGAAGTGAGTCCAAAGATAGCATCCTGCATAGGGATGCCAGATCTCCTGGTGGGGGCGGGGGGGTCTCCCACTGCCAGGCCGCACCTCTCCCCCACTGGCCAGTTGGCCGGCGGGGGGGAATTACCCCACCCCCAAAAAAGGGAGGAATACTGGAAATTAGAGTGATGGGCCTATGTGACCCGGAAGTGATGTGGACACATCAGGGGCGACGCTCTGTTTTTTGGGCAAAAACTCTATGGTAGAAGCTAATTCTGCCATGGCGTTTTGCCCGAAAACCAGAGCGTCACCCCCGACGTGCCTACATTTCTTCCGGGTCACGTATGCACGTCGCTGAAATGCCACGTGTTCCTCCCTGCTCTCGGTAAGCAACCCCCCCTCCGACTGGTCAGACAGATCTTGCAATCCTAATCCTGCACCTCATGGCTTAATTGGATCTTTTGTATTCAAAACAAGGTGGCTTCATGCTGTGAAAAAAAGTCTTAGAAAAAGCAGAGTACAGGGGTCCGAAATATTTGGTTGCAGAAGCCATAAAGCCCATACAGTAAACATGTGACAGACATTTGTAAATTTACAAGCCCTACTTTCCAATAACTACTAAAAGCTAGCCCAGTTCTGACCAAACTGATTTCATCATTGGCTTCCTTCTTCTACGCCGACATTATAATTAGTAAGTTCATGCACGGTAGCTTACCCGCACCATTTATTTTCTTGTTCAGCCAATGTGGGTGAAGCTACTATTCTACAATACTTTACATGAATTATTCTGGCTGGGGGAAACCAGATATGAAATCATTTCTCGATAATTAGGTGGTTCTGTCTTTAGTGCAAGCAAAAATAGGAAGGGATCTAAACCAAATTACCTTACAGCATTAATCTGCTGCCCACATTTCTTAGCTATAAGGTATTTCTTAGCTATAAAGTGTGTGGAGGGGGGAAACCTGTTTTCCTCTTTTTTGCATTTCCAAGACGTGGATTTGTAGTATCCCTGTAGTTTTGCGTAGCATTCCTAGTGTTCTTTACCATTTTGTTGCAGCCATAAAATGGGTTAGTGCATGAGAAGCCGTTTCCACATTTCCAAATATCAAAACAAATAGATTTCCTAGGATCGTGCCCACAACTGATTATGTATCTCTATTTTTAAAAAGAAAAAGAAAAGATGTTCTGTATTTCAAACATCAGGGGTGTGTGTGTTTTTAAAATCTTGATATTACTGTTTTCCCCCAAGATAAGGTTCTAACACTGATTGATTCATTTCTCAACTGGATTTGAAAACAGTTCATCTCACGGTAGCAGCTGATCAGTCATCCTTCTTGTACTGTCTTCATATAGTCAGTGCGATTTTGCAGGAATGTGTGAAACGGTTTCCAACCTGCCGGGGACAGCCGCTTCGCTGAGAGGCGGGGGGCTGCCACCCACTCAGTGCACATATGGGAAATAATGCGCTTCCGGTCCTTTTGCAGTGCACTTTCGCAAGTGGATTTCCCCATTTCACACAGTGAAATCCAGTTTCAGAGTGCATCGGGAGTGGATTGGAAGTGTGTTATTCACCATGTGTGAAAATGCCCTGTGTCTCCTGCCCCAGGCTCCTAGTCCTTATTGGTCCTTTCTGCACTTGGATCTCATCCCTGGTTTTATCAGAGTTCAACTCAAGACACAATATCTGGCATTTATCCCTGGTTATAACAGCATCTGTTTATCCCGGGACAAGTGTGGGGCGAATCCGGGGTGACCTCAATGTAATGTGGAAACAAAAAATACCCCGAGATACTTACAGGAGTGAAATTTCATGTAGTGTAGAATGTAAAAATACCCCGAGATAATTACAGGGGTGAACTCGCGTTTAGTGTAGAATGACAGTTCGAGGACAAGGTTGAACCAGGATTTAAGGTCTAGTGCGGAAAGGACCACTGATCCTCACTGACCTTGGTCCGCATGTTCTGTTGTCCTGGGGGGGGGGAGCAGAAATCGGTACAAAACCTTGACATTCCATGGACACACCTGAGACCTCGACCCTGAGAGACCGCAACTCTCTGATGCCTAGATGTCTGCTTAGGAGGCTCTTTTCATCTCATCGGAGCCGGAACATGGGATTAAGGTGGACCTTTGGTCTGAGCCCGCCAAGCGATTCTCATTTCCCCGGGGGGATCAGTGCACATCCTGAATAGATAAGAAGTCTGGCTTGCTCCTCTCCCAAGCAGTTTTGCCATTCTCCTGTTACTATAGTGAGTCGTCTAGCCTGCCCGGAACAAATACGTAGGAGAGAATGGCGGAAACGTTCCCAGTAAATAAATAGCTTGATGGGGACAGTAACCATTTTCCTGTAGGGAAGGTCGTTTACAAGCTGGCCACAAGATGAACAGAGGCAGCTCCGCAGTCTCTACCATAGCTGAGGGGAATATACTACTCACCAGTGCTACCTCTAAGCCGTGGGGGTCTTGTGAGCAAAAATTCTACTTTGTGAGCTACCGGCATTAAAGTTGTGAGCAGTGTTCCCTCTAAGCTGAGTTAGTGTGAACTAGCTCAGTTTTTTAGCCTCCGGCTCACACCTTTTTGTCTTAGCTCAGGAAGGGATGGCTCCAGAGCAAACTAATTTATGGAGCAGCCAAATGGCTCGCTCACAACTTTAATGCCAGCAGCTCACAAAGTAGAATTTTTGCTCACAAGACTCCACAGCTTAGAGGGAGTATTGGTTGTGAGTGAGTGATCTGGCTACTGCATCAATTAGCTTGCTCTGGAGCCCTCCTTCCTGAGCTGAAACAAAAACGTGTGAGCCGGAGGCTAAAAAACCGTGAACTAGCTCACACTAACTCAGCTTAGAGGGAACACTGCTACTCACCCCTCTGTAATGAAACATGGGCCAATTTAAACATCACAGGGTACACAGGTTGGGTCCAGTGTTGGCAGAAAAGAGTGGATGGCTTTCGGGCCCTCCACTCATGTTCTGTGGACAGCCTTTTCCATTTTCTTTTTACTGTGTTTTCATTTCAGATTCTGGTCAAACCAAAAGTGTGGCATCAATAGCGCATGGCAGTGCCATTACGTGACCGAGTCTATAATGTGCACAACCCAGGGGTCATTTCGTAAAAAAAGAGGGGCAGGCGCTCATTAGCATAACTCATTAGCATAACTTATTTGCGTATGCCACACCCCCCCTGCCATCACCGGAAGTGTTTGTCAGAAGGCAACACCCACCGCTAGCTATTGGGGGGGGGGAAGCATGCAGATCTGTCCTCACAGAGGAGGGAGAGCTTGTACCTGAATAAAACTTGGTCTTAAAGGTGCCACCGGACTGTTTTGGACTGGGGGGCCAGGGAGGGGCCTCTGCAGCTTACCTGCCTGCTTCTTGCTCTGACTGAGGGCTGCTGGGAGCAGGGGGTGGGGCTTGTTGCATGTGCCCGCCCCCTGGGCTCTTTCCTGCCGGAGATCCGCTCCTGTGCGCTCCTGCAGGAAATGACCCCTGGCACCACCTATCACAGCTGACCCCCACCCACCCACTATCTTGTGCCACTCCTGGCCCCACCCAGCAAGCAGACCAGGCAGAGATCAATGGATTTTGCAAATGAAACTAGAAAACAAGGAAGTGTGTGTCACTCTAGGATTTCTGTCTCTACGCTCATCCCCATGATCCTCACCCAAACCTCAAAGCCATCTCTCATTGGTGGTAGCCACATTTGTAGGTATGGCACCAGCACCTTCTCCTAAGGAACTACATGTTTTGTTTTGTTTTGGAGCCACAATACAGCAGAAGGTTTTCTGGCATACCACCTACTTCAGTAGGCACCAATGCTCCCTCTAAGCCGTGGAGTCTCATGAGCAAAAAATTCCAATTTGTGAGCTGCGGGCATTAAAGTTGTAAGCGAGCGATTTGGCTCCTGCATCAATTAAGTTTGCTCTGGAGCCCTCATTCCTGAGCTGAGGCAAAAATGTATGAGCCAGAGGCTAAAAGACTAGCTCACACAAACTCAGCTTAGAGGGAACACTGGTAGGCACCCCCAAGTCCGTGGGTCTGGCCAGATCTTGCATAGGTGTCTGGTACAAGGGGCATGATCTCTTACCGATCAGGATTTGCAGAATCACACCACAGAGTACTGTTGCCTTCTTGCCTTGCTTGGAAGGGTCTGGCTGTCCACCCTTGGAAACAGGATGCTGGATTAGATGGCCTGATCCAGCAGAACTTTTTTATGTGCTCCTAAATTGGACTCTTAAGAATTCAGGGCAGAGCTCCCCAACATGGTATCCGAGGGCAACATGGTGCCCACTAGTACTTCCCTTGGCGCCTGCTTTTGAGAAAGTGGGAAGGACCATTAGAAGGCGGGGCTTGTTTTTTGTCGTTGCCTTCATTCGAATGAAACCGTTTTCCACCGGAGGATTGAGACTGCTAAGCACCTTGGGCTTTCCGTAGTCAGTGTGTGCTTCCACTCCCCCCTTCAGGCTTTCTTTCCTCCCG
>NW_015167059.1:2080446-2098141 GCF_001447785.1 Gekko japonicus
GAATCCGTTTTGAGTTTGGCTGAACCTCCAGTGGGCACCACTGTTCCCTCTAAGCTGAGTTAGGTGTGAGCCAGCTCACAGTGTTTTAGCCTCCGGCCCACACATTTCTGTCTCAGCTCAGGAAGGATGGCTCCAGAGCAAACTAATTTATGCAGTAGCCAAATCGCCCGCTCACAACTTTAATGCCAGGAGCTCACAAAGTAGGATTTCTGCTCACAAGATTTTTTTTTGTTTATGGTAGTAGCCAGAATCTGAAATGAAAACACAGTAAAGAAAATGGAAAGGGGTGTGCACAGAACCTGAGTGGAGGGCCCAAAAGCCCATCCACTCTTTTCTGTCAGCACTAGACCCAACCTGTGTAAATTGGCCCACGTTTCATTACAGAGGGGTGAGTAGCAGCGTTCCCTCTAAGCTGAGTTAGTGTGAGCTAGCTCAGTGTTTTAGCCTCTGGCTCACACATTTTTGTCTTCGCTCAGGAAGGAGGGCTCCAGAGGCAAACTAATGTATGCGCTAGCCAAATCACTCATAACTTTAATGCCAGTAGTTCACAAAGTAGAATTTTTGCTCACAAGACTCCACAGTTTAGAGGGATCATTGGTGGGCACCATTTTAGGATGGCACTCAGTACCCCGTCTCAGGATTCCAAAGATACCCATGGGCTCAAAAATGTCGGAGACCCTGGTCTACTGTATATGAGGGATTCTTTGCCCAGGCAGCAAAATGTAGATCTGAAATGAGACTCTTACAGTGCCTTGCTTCGCACCTGAGATTTCTTGCAGGAGACGGGAAGGAGCCAGTCCCCTCGCCCGCTACAGCTGAAGCTCTTTCCTCTTGTCCCCCCTCCAGAGTCGTATCCGCAGGATGTGGAATGACACAGTCCGGAAACAGTCAGAGTCCTCCTTCATCACCGGTGATATAAACAGTTCGGCGTCACTTAACAGAGGTAATTATGGACTGTCAAAATATGTGTGACCTTTGAGATTGCTAAGGAGGCTGGAACGGCAGTACCTTTTCAGCTTTAGAACGAGACCTTCCTCCTTCCCTTAGACTAGTAAAAATTGTTACCACAGAGAATAAAAATATGCATTGTGCACTATAATTCATTAATTGAGAAGGTGGGAGTTTTTTTTCTTATTTCTGCTGCTTATTTTTTTTCAACATACATTTTCACAAATATTGTCTCTGGGAAGCCGTTGCGGCGGGCACGGAGGGCAGCGAGGCGGAATCTAGTCAGCCGCGGGTGCCGGGAATTGGAAGCTGTCAGGCTTCATCGCTAGCGATGAAATGGGCAATTACAAAACGATAGAGTCTGCAGAGACGTCGTCCCGAGCAGGGGGAAAAAAAGCAATTTCAAAGGCTTTGCAGAGGTGAAAACCTGCTGCCGAACACATACTTAAGGGGGGAACGACACAGTGTGGAACCGACTCATCTTCTCGGGGCCTGAAACGGATGCCTGACTAATGAGAGCTGTCCCGTGGCTGATAGGAAAAATATCTGTTAAAAAAATACACTGTAACCAAATCAAGTTAAATGAAATCTACAACCCGGGATAGTGTAAGGTGTTTGTCGACGCAAGCGGAACAACCGTATAAAAGCCCCTTGTTTGTGGTTGCCAGGTTGCAGCCCGGAAATCCCAGGTGGCTGTTCAACATCCCTGCAGCCAAATTTAGGGACAGTTTCTTCCACTCAACTCTTTTCTAGACCCACCCCCCTGGCCGTTTTTGCCTCCCAGATACATCATGTCAAAAAAGCCAGAGGAGGGGTCACAGTGTGGAGATTCATGCCAACAAACAAAAAACCCACTGTGATAAAATGAACAATGGCACATTTAATGATTCTGGGAGCATCGATTTGTGAAGCTATTAATCTGACAATATAGTTGGAGAATTCTGACATAAGCAAAGCAAAGTCCAACATAATCATATCCTCGATGAGCACACCGGTTTTTGCACACATTTCACCAATCTTCCTCTTGAGTAGAGCAAATGCCAGCCAATTTAAAGTAGGCCTGCTGCCACATAAAATTTTTGGACTGGCTGCTATGACTAGAAATTTAGTAATTGACTTGCTCCTATTCAAGCACTTGCAATGGAACTGAAAGTTAATTTGACAAAGAAGCAAATAAGAAGCTATATTGTTTTAAAAAAAGAAACTAAGCTGAACCTAGAGGTTGACACCTTCCAACTGTATAAGACTACTCATGAGGAAGATTGGTGAAATGTGTGCAAAAACCGGTATGCTCATCAAGGATATGATTCTGTTGGACTTTGCTTTGGTTATGTATCATTGTTAATTTTATCACAGTGGTTTTTTGTTTGTTGGCATGTCCCAGCAAGCAGGATCCTTGTTTTGCTCCTCATGAAATGGGGGAGGGGGCAGAGAGAATGGGAGAAGCCCCATTACGGGACACGCCGTAGCCTCTCTTACAGCCGCAGAGCATTTAAAGGGATAGGATGTGGCCGGGCATCCCTGCTTCTCTCTGGTTTCGTTTTGTTTCGGGGTTGGTTGGTTGGTTGGTTGGTTGGTTGGTTGGTTGGTTGGTTGGTTGGTTTTGCATGAAATGGTAGCATGGGAGTTTTTGACCTGCTCCGTTTTACTAGCCACCTGTGTTCGTCTCTCGCGACAAAGATAAACAGGAATCTAATAGCTTTTTAAAAGACTAGCAAAACTGAATGCCGGCATAAGCTTTTGTCGGGTACAGCCCACGTAGTCAGACGCCACAGGTGGATCCATGCTATGCGGACCTTTTACGTAGGGGCATGTGGAAAGGGGAGAGGGGAGTCTGCATCTGAAGAAGCTGCCCCTCTTGTCTGCAACAGTTTGTGCTGGAATAAAAAAATGACGGTTTTTAAGGAGACTCCTGTTTATTCATGCAGCTTAGGGTTTTCAAGGCACGAGCTGTTCAGCGGTGGTTTGCCATTGCCTGCCTTCGCACTGCAACCCTGGTATTCCTTGGTGGTCTCCCATCCAAGTATTAACCAGGGCCGATCCCGTTTAATTTCCAAGATCTGACGAGATCAGGCTGGCCTGGGCTATCCAGGTTAGGGCTTTATTTACACGGGGATTCTTAAAAGTCTCCCTATGTAGATTTTCTTTGTGCCACAGTCAGGAAATCTGTCATATTCCTGTCTTGTCTTCCATTGTCTGGTAGTTTGGTAATTGCAAGTGTATCTGATATCGAGTTAAGCTCCAGAGAAATTGACACCACTCAGAGCCAAAGTAGATGTGACAGTGTCCCCGAGTCCACGATAGGGACCCTTCTACCATTTTAGGAATGAAATCCCCTCTGTTTACAAAAGATGCAGGGGTCCGATTCTGCTCAGGACCACGGTGCAGGGGGGGAGATCTAAGAGCAGGTCCATGCTCCCATTCTCTCTGTCTCCGTCCGCTTGGTCATTCCAGCCTCTATAATCCGTCCAGATTAGTGACACTGCAGATCTGTGGGGTGTTGTTGCACTGCAAAAATTAGTATATGTCCGGAGTATTTAAGCCGAGAAAGGTATTTTATGTGTAAGCCACAGAGACATAAGAGAATCTGCGGAATGGGCAGTTAAGAAAATGAAAGCTAAAGGTGCTTCTAGCTTTTCTGTTCTGGCTTGGCATTGTTGTTTTGCAGACCCAGTACCTAAGACTTAGAACAGTGACTCAGCTAAGAGAGAGGGTGGGTGGTAGACAGCTTTGGCAGACAGCGGTTCTTCACATAAGCCAAAGTCTCTCTTTTCAAAGCAACCCAGCGTTTTCCTCTAGTTCCCTTGACCGCTCGAGCTGGGGAGGTCAGTTGAATGTTACCTGCACATTTAGATCTAAAGGACAGGTGAGCTTTGAAGCTGGCCTTCCAGGTGTGTGTCTTAATTGCATGGAGGCAGGTGAGATGAAGACACCTTTTTCCTGAGGACATAAAGTTAATTATAGGTACTTACTGACACTAAAGCTTATCCATCACTTGGGAAGGAGATATGCAGGAGCTGAAAGAGCAAATAGGTGTGGAGAAATTGTCATTGCATAGGAGACCCTGCAGAGGATGAATGGGTTGGAGCCGGTGGTTCTGTCAGGGATGGAGAGTGGAGAGGAAGTCCAGGGCCTCAGTCACCAGTGGGGGGTTGGGGGTGGTTTCAGTGCAGGTTGTACCTAGAGATGGGTGAGCTCCACCCAATGTAGTGGCAAGAGTGTCATGCTAGGATCTAGGAGACGAGGGATGCCAGCCCTCCCCCCGGTGGAGGCAGGGGATCCCCCACCATCAGGCCCTGCCCCTCCTTGTCTATCAGCTGACTGGCGGGGTACTTACCAGGAGCAGGAAGGAGGCCCAAGCTATGTCGCCGGCAATGCAGTAACTCCACTTCCGGCATATCCCAGAAGCGATCGCTAAAATCTCTATGTTAGAAGCCATTTTTACCATAGAGTTTTTGCCCAAATCCCAGCGCACCCCCGCAACGTTGCAACGTGATGACGTCTCTTCCGGGACACACCAGAAGTAACGTTGTGGGGTCACTGGCAACGTAGACTGGGCCTCCCTCCTCTCCTACTAAGTCCTCCTCATCCCCCATCACCGCTATGGGAGACCCCCACTAACCCTGTGGGAGACCCAGTTTGGAATTCTCAATCTGCCATGGAAACTTACTGGGGAACCTAGGGCTAGTCACACACTCTCAGCCTCACAGGATAGTTGTGAAGATAAAAGGGAGTAGAAGAGAATGATGTGAGCCACTTTTGGTCCCCATTGGGGGTCGGGGAATTGGGGTTTAAATGAAGTAAATATTTCTTCCATTCTTTCCTTCCCCCAGTGCATTCTGCAACTAAGGGCTCAGCTAGACATGGCAGCGTCCATGAGTCCACCATGAGTCCTCCTGGACAATGCCTCTGCCATTTTAGGGATGAAATTCCATCTGTTTACGAATGCTATGGGGGCCCTGCCCTGACCAGAACCCCAGCATGCGGGGAGGATGGCCTTTATCCCCACCACCACCGTTTTCAAGACCCCAAACCCCAAGGGTTCCCGTCATAGAGGCATTCCGATGGTAGAGGCATCCCTGTGGTAGAAGCGTCTCCATGATGGACTTGGGGATGTCGTCACATCTAGTTGAGGCCTTAGAGTTCCCAGAATGCCTGAAAATAAGGCACGGACAGGGGCGAACACCCTTAAGTCCAGAGCTTCAGGTTGCTGTGTAAAATTTCCTCCTTGCCCCACTGACTGCAGCTTCAGTGATCTGACATGTTCCTTCTCCGATTCTTCTGAGGCACACAAGTTCACAACTTGGCCCAGGTCCACATTTGCCAATCTTAAGTGGATGACTGTATCGGCAGTTGCAACTCTGAATGTCATCCAGTCTCAATATTTGAATAGATATTTCCCCCCCCTCTCTTAAATTTAGATCCTGTATTTTATGTGGATCTACAAAGACATAATCTGAAATGTACACAAGGGAGGGGAAAAAGGGATATTGTTGTCATCACTGTCTTCAAAGATAATAAGTTTAATGTCAATTTTATACGGATTCCTTCATAATGAGTAGAGCAAATTAATCTCGGATTCAAACAGCGGGAATCTGGGTCAGAGAAGAAATTAAAATGCAGAGCCGCAATATCCACTTTTCTTTATCCCGAGCATAACCCGAGTCTTTTCAGACTGAAATCTCCCATTACCTCTTCTCTTCCCAAATATAATTAAGCAGTGGTTTCTAGAACGGAAGGAGTCCGCTGTGCAGTAACTCAGAAGGAACGCCTGGGAGGGGAGGTAGGCATGCTTTTAAATTATCCCCTGATGAGGGCATATTTTTTGAACACTGATATTAAATTTCGGATTGTCATTCTGCTTCCAGCTAAAACGCGGGAAAGTGTCACATTTTTAACTCATGGGGGATGAGTTGGTAATTACAGTCCAAGAATCAGACCCTTTTTCATTTTGAAAACACACCGGTTCGAAGGTGTCAGCAGAGGCTGAGACTGCCCCTTAATCTTTTCCCACATTCCGCCCTGAAGCAACCCTGGCATCACTTGCAGAGCAGTGGCTCTCCACAGTGGCCCTCTCCCTGTGGATTTTCCTATGCTGAGGATGTCCAGAAAACTGGGTGCAGCATTTGTGCTTGGCTCAGCTGATGTTGTTTTATGTATGGCGTGATCCACTCAAAGCAGAGCATGCATTTCAATCAGAAAAAGTTTGACATATGCTTGACTCCCACGTCAAAATGCAGCGGGGATTGGAATGCCAGTTAGGATCACACACTTAGCATTTAGGCAGTATTGCAACCGACTGGTTGCGCTGTCTGTTGTAAAGTTTTAAAATGGTTTATTTTTATTAACAAGTCTTACATGATATTATTATGTATTTCTGACTTCCACTCCCTCGGTGAGAACTTCCGGGAACATCATGACTGGAGTTCCTTTAGAGGAGAGAGGGATGGATACCTTTCTAGTCTTAGTGGCAGAGCAAAAAGCAAGATGGTAAAGCTGGAGCAGGGAAAATCCTTGCTGGAATCCAGTTTACGTCTGAGAGTTTCGCTAAGGATAAATACGTGAAGATAATACTACTCTGAGGGTGCGATCAGATGACAGGCTTAGAGCAGTCTGGCACTGCCTCAAATTTATCGGAGTTCCTTTGTAACAGAGATTTTTGATCAGACATAACCCCCCCCCAACCCATCTCACCATGCATTTACCCCAGAGTAGGGAGTTAAGGCAGCTTTTAGAAATTATTTGTCTTCTGAACATGCGCATAAGCGCTTATGGGAAGCAGCACTTCAAACTCCCGGCAGGATGGCGGCATCTGGTGGTCAATGAGATTGCTGGAGGAGGCTGCTGGGATGTGTAGTGCAGCATGGGGGATGTGTTTTTGAAACTGCTTTTTTAAAAAATCAGCATTCAAACGTTTTAAAGCCGGGGGGTGGGAGAATACAGAAGCTTTATCCTGCATACTATGTGCTGCTGGTGTTTTTATTTAAAAGCTTGGAGTGAAGCTGGAGTCATGGGCATCATTCTCAGACTGCCCCCCTCCCCCCCTCTGAAAAAAGTCATATTTCCAAGTAACCCCTTCCCCACCCTGTGTGCCACAAAGCACAGAAAAAAGCTGAAATACACAGGTATCTTTCTTTGGAAGTTTTAAAGAAAACACATTTTTGAGAAGCTCCTTTGAGAGAGGGGGAGAGGTGCAAATAAGCAGTTATGCGCACCTCGCTATCTGCCTCAAAAAAAAAGCCCCAAACCAGAAGGGAACATTCAGACTTCCCAAACATCTTGAAAGCACAATGAATAGATCAGACTTCTGGAGATGCAGGGTGAGACCACTTACACCAGGAAGGACCGGACTTTCCCCGGTGCCAAATAACTCCAGCTCAAAGACAGCTGAGAACAGGATGCCCACATCTGGGGAATGGAAGACAGATGTTGCTGTCTTCCATTCCAGATCAAACAGCACATCTGATCACAGCCTGAGAGATGCTAGGCTGAGGCTGGTATCCCATGTGGTGTAGTGAGCACAACTGAAGTTAGATCCCCATTCTGCCATGGAAGCTGACCAGCTGACCTTGGGCCAGTCACTCTCTTGGCCTAACCTACCTCATGGGGTTGGTATGAGAATAAAATGAGAGAACCCTAAGCTCCTTGGAGAAAGAAAAATAGTAGATAAATATCTCAACTCTGTCTCGCCATCCATTCTGCTTCCCCAACCCCACCCCAGGCAAACCAGCCTGTTAACTTACCAGAAAATACCCAGCGAGCCTCTGCTATGGAGCTAGGGATCTTCTTCGTGGTCTCTGTGCATCACACCCTTGGGATACTCTGCGCCTGCGCTGACCTTCTCGGTACCGATAGCTAGCAAAAGGGATTTTCGCGCCTCTCCCAGTTCACGCGCCGGCTCCACTGCGCATGACCAAGGAGGGGCACGCAGATCCCGCCAGTTCTCTTCTGACCGCCGCGCTGGTAGGACGCCTTCTGCCTCGGTCTGCTAAGTACCAAACTTTTTTTTTGCTAAACTTGCGTTTAGTTAGTTTCTCTTTCTTTATTTTTGTAGTTAGCATTTTTCTTTCGGTGTTTGTTCTTTACTTACGTTCCCCTCCCGCTGGCCTATGGCCCCGCGGTGGGGTTGTTTCAAACGGTGTAGGACTTGCGGCCTTAAAATATCCCCCACCGACGGGCACTCGCTTTGCCTCGTTTGTTTAGGGGAGTCGCACTGTGTCTCTAAGTGCAGACATTGCCGAAAGTTTTCGAACCAGACGAGAAAAAACAGAGCAGCTCGTCTACACTTGGCCCTGATGGAGAAGGCACTATCTCCACAGTCCTCTTCACCGTTGGACACGTCCGGGCACGCCTCGATGTCCACCTTGGCTGCGGACACTTGTCCTCCCGTTCCGGGATCATCGACGTCGACGGTCGCAATCGATGCTTCGGCACCGAAACGATCGACGCCGATAAAGGACCACCCCGTACCTTCCAAGATCCTTCACTGAGGATGGGGGAACTCCCACTTCCACCCTCTGTTGCCCGTTCACACTCTGGTAAGCAGCAGAGGGGAAACGGAGGGTCTGGAATGGCATCCCATGATGATTCGATTCCATTTCCAGCTCTGTAACTGGGAGTGGCATCACCATGTCATGGGACGCGCTGGGAATCCTAGTGCATCCAGCAATGCAACGATGTCACCAGCCAGAAATGATGTTGGAGGCACATCGTTTCAGTGAGTCTTCACCATTCCCTCCCTCCATTCTGTCTGGAATGCCACTGTGGGCCAGCTAAGCCAAGCAGCTACGGTGCCGCTGGCATCTTCATAGAGGCCACTCAGCTCAGACCCAGGCCACAGGAGCCTGTATCCATTGACCTGGTCAACACAGGACCCAGTAGAGGAGCTTCAGCTTAGTAGTCGCCAGAGCTCTATGAACATTCGTCCACCCCTGTTCCCCTGCTTCCCCCGCCATGGAAAGTTGTTTTGGACTAGGCAGGCTCTGAATTTGCAAGTATAGTCATACTATTTTATTTATTTATTGGATTTATATCCCACCCCTCTCCCAAAGTGCGGCGCTCAAGATGGTTCACAAGTAGGGATGGGCACAGACCAGGAAAGCCCAGTTCGATTCAGGGCTCGCTAAATGGGCAGCTCTAAACCGAACCCCTGAGCCAAAATCCTTGCCTGAACTGAACTGGCTCAGTTCCCCCTGGAACACACTTATGTCACTTCTGGGTAACATTGGGCGTCACCCCTGGCATGCCCGCGTCATCCAGAAGTGACGCCAACCCATCACCCTGATACACTCACATCACTTCCAGGTGGCATTGGGCAACGCCCCTGACATACCCGCGTTACCCAGAAGTGATGCGAGCATGTCAGGTGTGATGTGATGATACAGGTGCGTCAGGGCGGTGCCTGATGCCACCCAGAAGTGACACAAGCACACCGGGGCCCGAACACCTGAACTGAGCAGAAGCTCGGTGAGAGTTAAGGGAAGGAACCTTTTTTGAACCTCAGTTTGAGATTTGCAAACCAGGCAAAGTCCAGCTCAGACTTTGGCTCAGGTTCGGGTGTGTGCCCATCCCTATTCCCAACATACCAATCACCTGAGCCCTGGATGCCTGCTCTGTCGGGGAAAGTTCTGCTTGCCCATCTGTGAAGATGCTCCATTTCATAGAAGTATTGTTTTAAAAGAGTCTCTGGTACTGCCACCAGGAACATCAACCATATCCTCCCACTCAACATACCAAAACCAGGATTCTCCATTAGGATAAAGGGTGAGTTGCACTGTGCTTCAGCTTATTCATAAGGTTAAAAAAAAAATAGTTATAATTTCCCAGCTTCTTGCTGTGCGGTACAGGTGTTCTGATGCACAAACTGATCATGAGCACACAGATTTCACTTTGCCAGTGGCCCATCTGTTTTTGATAGAAGGCAAAGCACGGGCCATTTAAAAGCTGGGATGGAAGCATTCCAGTGTACAGAACTCAAGGCCGAGGCCAGCCCAAGTCTTTCTGTCAAAATAAGCCATTCTCTAGAAGTATGTAGTTCCTGGGGAAGGTGAATCCATTGAGCGGCTTTTCTTGTTGCTTTTGAATGATAATGCCTTTCACCAGCTGCCGTACCTCCTTTACGATGCCCACTGCGAAGATCAAGAGAGAGGGCTGGTTAGCTTGCAAACCTTCAGAACTGTTGTGTCAGGCAGATGTCCACAAGGAGCCATTTCGATTGTCTTCCAGCGAAACCATCGAGATTCAATTGATGTCTTCCTTTCTGAATTTCTTTCTTGACCATTCCTCTGTGATGTTTGTGTGCAACAGCCCCTCCGTTACCAGCATCCATCAGTACAGTCGGCTCTTCTAACAGAGGATTTCAGTGAACCACTTCCTACTGCAGACTCTGAGGATTTTCAGTTCAGAAAAAAAGACAACTAGGGGGGGGGGCACGATAAAGGGTTATAAATTCATGAGGGGTAGCCATGTTGGTCTGAAGCAGCCAAACAAAGTTTGAGTCCAGTGGCGCCTTTAAGACCAACAAAAGTTTTATTCAAGGTATGAGCTTTTGTGTGCACGCACACTTCCTCAGATACAGTGAAACAAAACTTCCGCAACCATTACATATAGGAGGAGGGGGGTGGAGTTAGTTGCCGGGAAGGGCCAATTAGAGTCAAGATAGAGACCAAAACAAATATGGAAATTACCAGTCCATACATACATGTAGAGGTCGAGCAGTAAATGATCATACCGCAAACATCTTCATTATGATGTATGATAATTTACTACTCACCCTTTACCTTTATGTATGGACTGGTAATTTCCATATTTGTTTCTGTCTCTGTCTTGGCTCTAATTGGCCTTCCTGGCGACTAACTCCACCCCTGCCCTCTCTCCTCCTATATGGAATGGTGTAGGAAATTCCGCTTCACTGTATCTGAAGAAGTGTGCTTGCACACAAAAGTTTATACCTTGAATAAAACACTGATGGCATTCAAGGTGCCACTGGACTTATTAAAAAGGGTTATGAAATTATCCATGGGGTGGAGAAGGTTGATAAGAGAATTTTCCCCTCTCCCATTCCATTGGAACTGGGGGGCACCCAGTGAAGAGGACGGGCAGCAGGGTGAAGGTTTGCAGACAAAAGAAAACACTTCTTAACTCAGTGCGTACTTGTATTGTGGAAGTCACTCCCAGGGGATGTGGTGATGGCAACATCGCATAGACGGATGTACAAGGTGATTGGATAGAATCATGGAGGAAAGGTCCAGGGCTATTTTGGGGCAGGAACGCACAGGAACGGAGTTCCGGCTGGCTCCTGAGTTGGCCACGCCCAGCAGGAACTCATTAGCATAACAGGCCACAACCAACAGCAGACACTCATTACGGTTGGCTACATTAGGGGTGTGTGGCCTAACATGCAAAGGAGTTCCTGCTGCAAAAAAAAGGCCCTGGGTTTTGACAACAAACAAGGTAAACAGAACAACAAGCAAAAGATGGGTGTGGCTGGATAACCACACTTCTGGTAACATGGGGGTGCGGCCTAATGTGCTAATGAGCGGTGCTGTCAGGGGTGTGGCCCAATATGCTAATGAGTTTCTGCTGTTGGGTGTGGCCTATTATGCTAATGAGTTCCTGCTGGGCTTTTTCTACAAAAAGAGCCCTGGAAAGGTCTATCAATGGCTGCTTGCCCTGATGGCTAAAGGGAACCTCCATAACCAGAGGCAGTAAAATTCTGAATACGAGTGCTAGGAGGCAATGCCAGGGGAAACCGTTGGCCTCCGTGACCTGTTTGTTGGCCCTTAAGGGCAACAGTCGCTTGACTAGATGGCCACTGCTCTAATCCAGCAGGGCGCCACTGGCATTCTTATATTTAAATTAAAAGACCCTCTTCGTCCAATCTAGGAAAAGTATTACGTTTCAGTATTATACCTAAAGATGTATGTATTCTGTCCCTGTACTTCCATGGAGTTTTCTGGTTGGCCACCCCTCAATTTTGGCTGTCCCTGGAGTAGGACAACTAGGTCATTTAACTTTCTAGGGAACGTCCAGCTACAGTGCGGTTTTTGGGGGCTCTGCCCCTTTTCTCAAAGGCACAGCCCCACAAGAATTTCTCCTGTAAATGCTTTTTTCAAAGGCGTGCTCGCCTTTAACAGAATGGGGTGCTATAGTTGACTAATTCCCGCACTGAGCAAGGGAGTTAGAGTAGGTGACCTCTAGGATCCCTTCTAACTCTGGGTCACGAAACTGGTCTCCTTTAAGAGAGTTTTTCTGCCTAAGTGCTAGCTCTCTGGACTGTAGAAGGCATCACCCCCAGCTGCCGGCTTGTTATCAGAACTGTTTCTTAGGCTGGCAGGAGTGATTAACTTGCAGCAGCTGACCACTGCCATCTGAAGTGATTGACAGCTTGCAGTTTAGAGATCTATCCTGGTAAAACAGCTTTCTGTTGGCTAAATGGCTTTTCTTTCTGCGCTGAGAACTTCAGCCCCACCAGAAGGAAATATTGCCCCACAAGCCACAAAATCCTGGCTAGGGGCCTGTGGTAGCCTCTAGTCTGAGCTTGCCCCTGGCCGAAAGCAGCAGAGGAAGAGGCAACACGTGAGCCCGTGTCCATGGCCACCAGACAGGCCCAAGGAGGAGGAGGGGGGCCAGGTTCAAGGTGGGGCAACTCATGCCTAAACCGCCATCTTTGCCATGAGGTGGTGGCCAGTCCCTCTTCTCCTTGTTTACGAAGAAGCACATTTGCAGTTAAATTGGTGATCTTCCTAAACGCAGTTCATCCTATAGGATTATGGGGTTGGTGATGCAGCCTCGGGCACGGATGACGGCCATGGCTTAACGTCACAGAAGGATGGTACGGGCAGAAAGGCCTGCAACCGCCAATACCTGAGCTGCTCTGAAGCTAGACAGCAGTGATTAATTAATTAATTATCATATGGCATTGTGTGTAGAATAGACAGAAGATCCTAAGATTGTCTGGCAGCTGAAAGTTCTAGTGCTTTTAGCATTATGCACCACTAGGTGGCAAGCTAGACTTATTTTTAAGGCAAGAGATCTTTCAGAGGTGTTTTGCCATTGCCTGCCTCTGCATCATGACCCTGGTATTCCTTCCAAATACTAGTCGAGGCTGACCCTGCTTAGCCTCCGAGATCTGTGATGGCAACGCGTGAAGGACAGCAGAGGAGGGCCAGTTGAGACCAGGATGGAGGCAAAAGGGAGCACTCCAATGAAATTAGGAGAGTGTGAATGGAGAGAGAAAACTGGGGTCAAGAATGAGCAGATAGCTGGGGCGGCCCGTCTTGAGGAAGTCCCATTTGCACAGCGATTCGGAGTACTTTGCCGAATCTTCGGCTGCAAGTCTAGAAAGCAGAGAATTCCTAGGGCATCCTAGTCTGCTCCCTCTGCAGTCCAGTAAGAACTCTGCTGCACCAGCCAGAGATGCAGAGATGGAAGACCAGTGGCCCCAGTCACTGGCCAATCACCTCCAACATGAAGGCGCATAACCACTGGAAGCTGCTCCCAAAGTCCCTGCCAGGGGACAAGGGCTCTTTTTCGAAACACTTAGAAAATATGGATTTCTTTGGTGGCTTTTCCCTTTTTTTAATGTGAAAGTGGGATAGAGGGAGAATAAATACATAGATGGTCCAACCAAAAGCTAACATTGAGCTTCAGTAATAGGTAGGTCTGTGAAATGCAGCTTTTCCCGATTTCTCCATGTTCTGAATTACACCTCTGTGACCCTTGTGTGTGAAGCGCATTAACCAGCCTCGGGTACAGGACTTCCAGCGCATTTCTCCTTGTGAGACAGTGACCCCTCATCACCCAGTGCCTCACATTGTCCTTTCCACACTCTGAATTCTCTCACCATAAAATGCCCCATCGTCACCCAGATCACCCCTTTCTTCAGAGGTTGTCTTCGTTGTTGCTTTTCCAGCCAGCTTGTATGCAGAGAATGTATCTGCGCACCATTGTGGTTTCACAAAGCGTACTGCTTGGTCCATGCGCTTTCTGTGCTTGATTAGTTTGTGTTTTATTAAGAAAGAAGTTTTCTTGCAGAGAGCGTGGTCTTTAGTCAGCTTGCCTGCTCATGAGAATGTCTGTTTCCAACAACTGCGTTTAGATCCACAGTTATGAAGTTGTTACTTCTACATATTTGGACCTGCAAAAGTTGTTGTCAGTTTCTAATGGCAAACACAGATGTTAATTCTAAAGAGCAGTGGAAATAGAGGGAACATACATTTCCTGCATTCCCAGAGTAGCCAACCTCCAGGTGGTACCTGGAGATCTCTCACTGTTACAACTGATCTCCAGACAACCCAGGAAAAAATAGCTGCTTTGGAGGGTGGACTCTATGGTATTATACCCAGCTGAGGCCCCTCCCCTCCCCTCCCCAGACCCTGCTGCTCCCCGGCTCCCCCCCCCCAAAAAAATCTCCAGATATTTTGCAACCCCGAGCTGGCAACTGTGTACAGAGCTGTGTACAGTTCTGGTCACCACACCTTAAAAAGGATATTATAGCATTGGAAAAAGTGCAGTAAAGGGCAACTAGAATGATAAAAGGGTTGGAACACTTTCCCTATGAAGACAGGTTAAAGCACTTGGGGCTCTTTAGTTTGGAGAAACGACGGCTGAGGTGTGACATGATCGAGGATTATAAGATCATGCATGGGATAGAGCAGGTTGAGAAAGAAGTACTTTTCTCCCTGTCTCACAATACAAGAACTCGTGGGCACGCCATGAAATTGTTGAGCGGTCGGGTTAGAACAGATAAAAGGAAGTACTTCTTCACCCAAAGAGTGATTAACACATGGAATTCACTGTCACAGGAGGTGGTGGCAGCTACAAGCATGGACGGCTTCAAGAGGGAATTAGATAAAACATATGGAGCAGAGGTCCATCAGTGGCTATTAGCCACAAGGTATAGATAGGGACTCTGGGACAAGTGATGCACTGTATTCTTGGTGTTTGGGGGGGCAACAGTGGGAGGGCTTCTAGTGTCCTGGCCCCACTGATGGACCTCCTGATGGCAGCTGGTATTTTTGGCCACTGGGTGACAGAGTGGTGGACTGGATGGGCCATTGGCCTGATCCAACATTGGCTTCTCTTATGTTCTTATGTAACCCTATGTATTCGAAGATGTTGCTTCGGGGGGGGGGGCACAGACTGTATGTTGAAACCGCTTTCCTCACAGTTCACTACTTGTTACATCACCCTCAGTGGAAGAGTTTGAGATCAAAATGTTTTCCTGCTTCAAGAAGTCAAATCAGAGCACCCCGGTCTGATTGTGTTCTGTGTTGTTAAGGAAAATATGCTCCCAGAGTCCCAGGTAAGCGTTTATAAAGGAACTAGACCACTGGGCAGAGTCATTTTGGGGCCTGCAGATTCAGACATTAGTTCCACAGGAGAACTTAACTGTCCTGTGAGCCCTGTCTTTTAAAACAATTGAGGGAAATCTACAGAGATTAGTTAACAGGGTGATTTCCGAAATTCGTTATTTCATTGGCGTTCCAAAGCGCAGTGACCCCACTGCTCTAGAAGGTTCTTTACTTTCTAGCTATGAGGGTGGAATGGAGTGATTTCCTAAAGCAGAGTCCTTCAGGTTCAATAGGACTCATAGAAACGGAGAGCTGGAAAGGGATCCAAAAGGTCATCTAGTCCAACCCTCTACACAATGCAGGAAATTCACAGATACTCTCCCCTCCCCACACGACCCCTGCTGTACGCCCAAAGTCAGAAACTTCCAGGATCCTTGGGCCAATCTGCCGTGAAGGTAAATTCCTTCCTGACCCCAAAGTGGCAATCAGCATTACGCTGGCTCTCAGGATTTGACTTGCCACAGAATACGAAAAGGCTTTGGCAGTTGTGCAGAGCTGTTATTTAAATGTGGCAAAATACCAGGGCCCAAATGCAATTGTGGTGCAGCCCACCAAACTATTTTCCATCTGTCACAGGTATGTGAGCGTCGTGCTTTCCAGGGAGATGTGACAGAGCTCTTTGACCTCTCTCCAGCTGCGACTGAATGGATTGAAAATCTAGATATGAGTATTTAGGGGGATTGCACAATCGATATGCATACCCGTTGTATCAACTTGGTTACATACTTTATATTATTACACACTTCCTGTGTGTAACTCTGCCATACGATAAATAAATAACCCTGGGAATTTTAAGAAAGGGCCAAAAGAAGAGAAGAGATTGGATTTATACCCTGCCCTTCACTACCCAAAGGAGTCTCAGAGCGGCTTACAAACTCCTTTCCTCTCCCCACAACAGACACCCTGTGAGGTAGGTGGGGCTGAGAGAGCTCTGACAGAAACTGCTCTTTTTCAAGGACAGCTCTTATCAGAACTACGGCTTGCCCAAGGTCATCCAGCCAGGTGCAAGTGGAGGAGTGGGGAATCAAACCCAGTTCTCCCAGATTAGAGTCCGCGCACTTAACCACGACACCAAAAGAGCCAACCATGGGCTCCACACTTCCTGTTCTCCCTCTTACAATCTGCCTGAATTCACAGGGAGTCTCAGAATCAGCATTGATGTCAGATGGCCATTTAGCCTCTGCTTAAAGAACTCCAAACAGGGGCTGCGGTGGCTCTTAGCCTCTAAGACGCTTAGCTGCAGACCAGAAGGCCTGTAGCTCGGCAGTTCAAGACCCGAGTGCCACGTGACGGAGCGAGCTCCCATCTCTGGCCCCAGCTCCTGCCAACCTAGCAGTTCGAAAGCAAGAAATTGCAAGGAGATAAATAGGTACCACTTTGGTGGGAACCCTAACCCTTCCGTACACCTTGGCATTTAGTCATGCTGGCCTCACGACCACGGAAACGTCTTCAGACAGCGCTGGCTCTTCGGCTTGGAAACAGAGATGAGCACCGCCCCCTAGAGTCGGGAGCGACTGGCTTTTGAGAAAGGGAAACTTTTAGAGAACTCCAAAGACAGCCCACCAGCTCTTGAGGAAGCCTATTCTGCTGAGGAACTGCTCTACCTGTCAGGAAGTTTAGCCAAAAACTAAAAATCAGGTTACTGAAGAATAGCATTTTTATGCCTCTTCCCCACCCACCTCCCACCCCACCCCATTTTACACATCTGTATGATGTTAAGTTTTAACCACAAGGGATAGAATTGTTTACTGGACTGAGATGTAAAGCTGTACCACAATACAGAAACCATGACAATGAGCACTGGTAGTCTTCTGTGCTAAAATAAAATGCCAGGTTTTGTGCTGATATCATACTGTATTCAAGCAATGCATCTTCTATGTAATTTTTAACCCGGATTGGTACATTACAACTCAAGAAGCGCCCTACTGGATCAGACCAATAGTCCATCTAGTCCCTCTAGGACAAATATGAGGCATGAAAGTCCTAGCCAGAGTGATTGGAAAAGAATGATTTATTAACCAAATACTGTAATGAGTGCCCACATGAGAGAACAGTTGTGAAAATGGAGAAGAAATAACGCAGGGCGAAACGTCTAAGGGGAAAAGCCAGCTGGAAAACAATAAAATCCCCCGAACGCAGCTTTCTGATTGGATTCCTGCCACTGTTTCAGTACCTGATCTCCTTCAGGTCAGACTCACCTTCACCTTGGGTTGCCAACCTCCAGATGGGGCCTGGAGATGTCCCGCCATTACACCTGATTTCCAATCATAGAGATCAGTCCTCCTGGGGAAAGTGGCTGCTTTGGAAGGTGGTGTGTATGGCAATACACCTCACTGATCCCCCTCCCCTCCCCAAATCCCACTGTCTCCAGGCTCCACCCCCCCCCCCCATAT
>NW_015167059.1:2098272-2176301 GCF_001447785.1 Gekko japonicus
AAAAAAAAAAAACTGATGAAGATGTCCTCTTTTGGGTTGGAAGGGTAGGAATATTCCTAATTCGTGACAGTTATCACAATTTAAATAGCAGGGGTATTTAAAATGAGCTTTGTCACGGTGATCACTTTGTTTGGAGTAGCCGAGTTGTAATTCCAGGGGATCCGCAGGTACCACCTGGAGACTGGCATCCCTATCCAAGACCCATGTGTGAGGAAACTACTGTCTTGAGGCCTACAGGCCGCTCCATTCCTCAGCCTCAGGCTTAAGGGCATGATAGTGCCAAAGGCATGCAACTCTTACTTCTCCGTGTCACAGTAACCAATGAAATAGCAGGTATTCTGAGTGGGTGTCTGGAGGCAGGAATGTAGGGTTGCCAACTCCAAGCTGGGAAATCCTTGGAGATTTGGGTGTGGAACTCAGCAGAGCAGGGTTTAAGGGGAGGGGCCCTCAGTGGTGATGTGATACCCTGCAGTCCAACCTCCAAAGGTGTCACTTTCTTCCGTGGAACTCATCTCTGTAAATCTGGAGATCAGGTGTAGTTGAAGTAGATCTCCAAGCCCCACTTGGAGACTGGCAAACCTACAGGATGGGCTGCATGAAGGCCAATAAATCAAAGCTCACACCAGGCAAACCTGTAGTTGACTGTGCAGCCAGTCTAGGTTTAAGGAGTTAGCCTGTTCTTGATCAGGTTCCGCTCCTCCAAAAGAGCATTTGGCCTAGGGTTGCCGGGTCTTACCTGGCTGCCGGCAGGGGGCTCCAGCCTGGGTCCCTGGAGCTTCTGGCGTGCACCAGGCACATCGTCCAGCAGTTGCCCAAAAACTCTATGGTCACCGCTGGCCACCCAGAAACTGTATGGTCACCATTGGCCGGCAGCGGATTGGGGGGCCCAAAAGCGGGGGAACCCCTTCCCCTATGGGGGTGATGGCAACCCTAATTTTGCCATATAATGGTGTTTTTAAATCCGTATCTGCAGATGGTTGTTTTCTGTCTGTGGCACACAATGCTTTTAACTGGTTTTAACTGGTTCCTTGTGGTCTTTCCTGGAAAGGCAGGATCTACCCATAGTAATCCATGCTCAGGTCACATCCGGTTAGACTACTGCCTTGCCCTCTTTGTCAGACTGCCCTTGAAGATTCCACGGAAATTACAATTAGTTCAAAATGCTGCTGCAAGTTTGTTAGCTGGAACATCTGTCAACAGTATTTTAAAAAAACACTGGCTGTGTTTCTGGGCACAATTCAAAGGGCTGTTCTTTACATTTAACATCCTAGAAGCCCCGTGGAGCCAGAAAAGTATTCTAGCACTGCAGTTGTAAGAATACTATCCTGGGAGTAAGCACCATTGAATAAACCTAAGAACAATTCTGAGTAGACCTGCTTAGGATTGCTCTCCAGATGCGCAAGACAAAGGAAAGGTCTGGGACAGGGGAGTCAAGAACACCAGGTGAATTTGCCCGTTTATCCAGGTCTTTTCTGTAGTGGCCCCTTGTCTTTGAAGCTTCCTCCTGAGCTTTAGATGACAGGTGAGAACCAGGGCTTTTTTTCCCTTGGGGAACACGCTGGAATGGAGTTCCAGAACCTCCACAACAAAATTGTTTTTAAAATGTTTAAAAGTGGAATGGGTTTTCAGTACACATATTGAAAACTTCATTTCTCTCTTGAGAGTTCCGGCTCCTCTTTTTCAAAAGAGAAAGAAAAAGAAAAAGCCCTGGTGAGAACATTCTTATTTTCCCAGTTATTTGAAGATAGTTTTTTTCAGCCTCTTGCCATTTTTTCTTGTGCTATCTTGCCTCTCTTAACCAATAACCGCTTTATTGCTCCAGTCTGTTGTAGAACATATTATGTGGCGCCTTTTATGTCTTCGTTGTAATCTCTGTTTTAATCAACCACGGTTTTATTGCTTTCTTTTTAAAGTTCTGTGCCACTCATTATACTGCTGCTAATTGATTTAGTTTATACTGTGCTGTGCTGTGCTTTAACAGGCGTAACCTACCATAGACGTTTTTAAACTGAAAGTTGCGGGTTAAAATATTTTTAGTAATTAAATAACGTTGCAGGGCAGGGGGATCCCATTTCTCAAGCTCCTCATTCGCACAAGGATGTGGCAGTCTTAGAAGCTACCACATTGCCTCTGGGCTGGGGGCAAGGCCTCTCTTGCCACTGAGAAGATCCTTGGGCAATACGGGCACCCTGGGGCAGGCTCCCCCCACTGTGCCCGTGGCCAACCACTGCTGTGATCGTGGCCACTCCAGAGCCAAAGGAGTGGGCACTCATAGAGTTCTAGGCATGATCCTAGTCAGTTTATGCCCAAGGAGTAGAGTACAGGTCCTTCCTGTGTAGTAGTAAAGAAATCTGTTGGCGAATTCCTCGCAAATTTTTTAGGAGTCAGAGGGACTATTATTAGAGGTGCCAATTTCCACAGGTTATTACAACCCTCCTCCATAAACTCCTGCAAGTCTCTATTGGGAGGGGCTGTCGTGTTGATCTACGGTTCATGGCTCTAATAAGAGGCCATTTCCCCTTCTTCCTCTTCCTCCTCCGCCAACAGCAGTCAAAGAGTGGTAATTAAAGAGATTTTCTATGTGATATTTATACTATTCAGAGAGTCTGAATTTCTTCCTTACACTGCTGCCGAATGTTTAGGGCCGAAATGACAGATGCCCAAACGCTTCTTCCCACCATTACCCTTTAAGGGCAAGCTAAAATATAAAACTACATGTAATCCACACTTGAGAGACAGTAGCCTTGGTTGTTGGTTGTATATCCCCTTTTACTTTACTCTGTTTTGAATTATTCACTGTTTTTTGCGTACCATCTTAGGGCATCGTCCGCCATAGCCTTGCCCTGCACAAGCACCATTGAAATGAATGAGTGCTCCACCAGAAAATGGTAGAGCTTCCCAAATTTCCTGGATGGATTATGCCTTTAAGCCATTGGAAGACTTTGCTCATGGCTCTGCTGTCATGGGCTATTTATTTATTTATTTGGTTCAATTTCTATCCCGCGCTTCCCACAAGCGGGCTCAGGGCGGCTTACAACATTAATATAAAACAATGAAATCAAGATTAAAACTATAAACTTAACCCTTAAACGATGGCAAACAAACTACATCACAACTATTGCAGTGGTGGCCTGGTGTAAGATAATTAAAGGTAGAAAGGGCTAGATCCCATAAGGGATTCCAAATTATAAATACCCCACCGTGGGTAAACCGAGGCAGTTATCATTCTGTGTCCCCGAAAATTGAAGACCATGGTACAGATGGTAACAAAGAGGTAACAGGAGGGGCCAGATAATATTTGGTGTCCGCTGTCTCGCCCAAAACACTGGTGGAAGAGCTCTGTCTTACAGGCCCTGCGGAATGGTAAAATGGCAGAAGAGAAGTAGTCTTTTTCCATAGTCCCCAATGTTTGGAGGAGTCCTTTCCTAGGCTGTCCCGGGAACAAGAACCAAAGGTTCTCCATTATTTCTTCACCCCAGTCAGTCTTAGGCTCACAGGTTCAAGGGACAAGTGAAACTGAAATAGAGACTTTTGACTCGAACCGATAGAGGAGCATCCGTATTTTATGAATCGTATCTTATTGTGCCCTTTATGTTAAAAAATTACTGTATAAAGGAGGGAAAGAACTTTTTGCATGGGTGGGCTTCTTTCTCTGAGAAGGCAAGATGGCGTATCCCAGGGGTTCCTGACCTTTTTGAGCCTGTGGGCATTCTGACACAGCAATGGCCGCCGCCGGAGAATAAGCCAGCCACAAAACGATTGCCACTTAACTCCAGCAAAACAGTGCAGATCTTCGTGCCTCGGTGGTAGCTGCCGCCAAAGCAGCATTTTAAAAAATCCACACAGCCAATCAAATCTCCCAACAGTCAGTCTTAAACGTTGCTGGGCAAAAGCCCTACTGCCCACTTCTTAAAAACACTTGGTGGGCACCAGAAAAGGTTTCATCAGGTGCCTCGGTGCCCACAGACACCATCTTGGGGAACCCTGGCCTATCCTACAGCCAGTCACTGGCTAGCAAGGAAAATAAATGATTGTCGAAGGATTTCACAGCGAGAGTTCCTTAGTCGCTGTAGATTTTCCAGGTTCTGTGGCCATGGTCTTGGCATTGTAGAACCTGACACAGCCAATCCACATACAAAAGACCCTCCTCAGGCAACAATCAGTATACAAAAGAACCTCCTCAGGAAAGCTCCTCCATTAGCATGTTCATAGCCTGGGGAACTCTTACAAGATAATGACTCAGCCCTACCCCCCCTTCTGGAGCAGATATAAATTACCTGCCTACCATTTTCTCCCCTTGACACAGAGAGTACTCCATCTTTCTGCGTTATACCTCTGAGGATGCCAGTCACAGCTGCTGGTGAAACGTCAGGTCCTACAATGCCCAGACCACGGCCTCACAACGCAGAAAATCTACAGCAATTAAAAGAAATGACTGCTTGGCCACGTCCATTTCTGGGTTCTCCAGGCGCTTTTTTCAAACATTCCGTGTTGCCTCCTCTGATACCAATAAGCTGCTCTGAAACGAAAAGGGCAGTCTTAATAGTACTGCAGCCGCGGGGCCCAGAATTTGGAGGGGGGAAATCATAACTAGACCGTAGTGAGTGTTAAATGTACCATTTTGTGTTTAATCGCAACCGTTTTTTATTTCTTTGGCCTTTCCCTAAAAAAAAAAGGAGCTTCTTCCTGCGAAGGGACCACAGTCATCCTTTATTTGTGGCTCGCATGCTGAGTGTCTCCCCACTTTAAGCTCCGAGCAGATGGTCAGGGACATCCTTGGCGGGGCCGGTTTAGCATTGCTCAGATCCATTTTCCTTGGCATTGTCGGCGGCATCTGTGCTTTGGTGGTATTTTAAGCTTTCCAGTCGCATTTTAGCTGGCTGCTTTTAATCAGGGACTGTTGAAACTGTTGTCAGTCTGAATGTTTTCTTTTTTTCCCCCTCTCACATTTGCCTGATTGACCTTTTTTGCTTTTTTTTTTTCTCTGTCTTCCTATTGGGCTGCTCCAGGAGCCATGGCTAACCATCTTATAACCAATGCTCTCCTTCGTCCTCATGGCACTAACAACCCTTATAACACATTGCTCGGGGAATCAGCGGTCTATAACAACCCTTCCGTCAGCATGTACAACACACCAGGTGTGGTGGAGTTTCTCTCATTTTTCTAGTGAGAGTCCCATTTTATGTGGCTTATATAGGCACAATTTTTCTTTCTTTTCCCTTCTTCTTCTTTTTTTTTAAACGAACACAGATATTTCTCTCCCCACCCATTTCAGAACATTTTTTTTTCCCATTTACCCCAGGCTTTTTCTTCGAAGGGTCTTAAGTTAATTTTGAAAAAGACACCCATTAGTCAGACCCATTCCGACGTCTGTGAACCTTTTCTTTTTAAAAACCTTTTCAGTGTTGTTTTACTCTTTAGTATGTATTTGGTCAGTTGTATCCATTTATCCCTCGTATATTTCTTTGTCAAATCATTCATTTAATAAACGGAAGCCTTGTCCAAGGTAAGTGATGTCTAAATGGCATTTTCAGTACCGAAATGATTGTTGGTTTTTGGAATTCAAACAAGGTTGGAGTAGCACAGAATAGGCCCTGCTCCCCTACATGCACGCACAATAATTTCTGAATCCCTCCCTGATACGATTAAATTTCCTTTTCTGTAAGCTCCATTGAAATTAATGGGTTTAAGTTAATCACAGCCAATTTATCCTAGTGATTTCAATGTGACCTCAGTGCAGCTAACCTCAGTTGAATGGCAGCTTCATGACAGTAACAGTAGTACATTGTTTCCTATTGTCTGCAGAGAAGAAAGCAAAGTCAATCACAGAAGTTTAGACAAGAAGGCAAAGTTTGTACTAGCAGAGCCAAAGAGGGGTCCTCTTCTTTGGGTCATGCCAATCTGCAGTGGGGTGCATGAACGACTGGGCGGGCAAAGATCTTTGAGTCTTAACGACACATGCACTGGGTGTGGGGCTGCTCATGATGAAACAATGAATTTATTAGTCCCATTAATCTTTCAGCCACAGAGATGAAAGCATGTCTGAGTTAACGCTTTGTCTCTCTTGCAAATGTTTCACATGATCATGTTTTGCGATACATTTATTTCTGCGGGAAGGGTAACGTAGAACATAAAGTGCTCTGGTATTTACCCATCACAAATTGCGGGGGGGGGGGGAGCAAAAATCATAATATAAAGCATGCATCGATATTTGCCTTTCATTCTCCAGAAAAGTGCCATACCTGATAGTAATACCGAGAGTTGTTCTTTAAATCTCCCATAAAACTGTTTCTGCTGCAACGATAGTCTCTCAGAATATGACAAGATATTACAGCTCAAAGTTCACCTGAGTGCTGTAGTCTCTTCTTTTATTGCATTGATTGGTACCTTATTTTACTGATTCCTTGGTCCTAATCAACATAAGAGAGTTTGATTGGGACGCAAATTATGAGCAGGAGTGACCCGTTGTGCCTGGAAACCAAAGCTGAATAGCATCACTGTTTGTTCCGTTATAATTATTGACAAGAGATGCATATTTTAAGCTAAGCAGTTGCTTATTTCATGTCATACTGCATACGTTTCATGAGCAAATCCAGAATAGATATCAACGCCATAGAAAAATGGGCACTGGGTAACTTCAAGGAACCTACGCCAACTATGACTATCTCAGTACCACTATCCGACATTGTTCTGGGCAGATTTTTTCCCCAGTCTGTTTTGATGTATTAATAACTTATAAAATGCTACCGATGAGTGAAGGACATAAGGATGGAGAGCCACAGTTAGCACTTCTAAACCCCCCCCCCAAAACTGTGGCATTTTGGTTCAAGCTGACTATGGCACTGCAGAGTCCAGAGAGAGTTCTTTTCACAGTGCCCCGTAAGTCTCCGTGGCCATGGACGACCAGAATGATCCCCAAGATGGAAGTTGATCCAATGATGAACTATGAGAGGTTTGGGTATGTGTTTCTCTGTTGGTAGTATAGAAGAAGAAGAAGAAGAGATTGGATTTATACCCCGCCCTTCACTGCCCAAGGGAGTCTCAGAGAGGCTTACAAACTCCTTTCCCTTCCCCTCCCCACAACAGACACCCTGGGAGGGAGGTGGGGCTGAGAGAGCTCTGACAGAAACTGCTCTTTTTCAAGGACAGCTCTTGTCAGAACTATGGCTTGCCCAAGGTCATCCAGCAGGTGCAAGTGGAGGAGTGGGCAATCAAACCCGGTTCTCCCAGATTAGAGTCCGCACACTTAAGCACGACACCATAACCGGGATCAACTTCATTTGAGAGTGATTCATACAACCATGTTCTGGGCTTAGTAGTAAGCAATCCCAAGGTAAATCATGTAAATCAACACAGACTGAACATAGTTCCAGGTGGCCAGCCGTGTTGGTCTGAAGCAGCAGAACAAATTTAGAGTCCAGTGGCACCTTTAAGACATTTTCATGAAGAATGTGGACCCTAAGAAATCCACTCCATGGCCAGATCCTGATTTATTCCATTGTCATCTTGGGATTTTGGTTGGCTCAGTTGGCTAACCACTTATCTGTGATGCCAGGATAACACAGGCCCTGAAACTGACTGTGGTCCTTTCCACACTTTGATCTCATCCCTGGTTTCATCAGAGATCAACTCACAACACAATTCCTTGCATTTATCCCTGGTTATAACAGCATCCCTTTATCCCAGGACAAGTGTGGGCCAAAACCGGGGTGACCTCAATGTAATTTGGAAACAAAAAATACCCCTAGATAATTAACAGGGGTGGAAATTGAGTATAGTGTAGAATGTAAGTTTGGGGACAAGGTTGAACCAGGATTTAAGGTCTAGTGTGGAAAGGACCTGTATGGATTAACCATTAGTTTCAGTAGAGTGTATTAGAAAGCAAGGGTTAGGCACCCCCTTCAAGTGGGGCAACAAAATGTCCAGTTTGAAATGTCCAGAGGGTAACACCCAAAAACCCACATGCATGCTTGCTGTCTGCTATACATGCCCTTCAAACTTAAGCATGCATGCTCTCTGAGGCATACGGGCCACTTCTTTCCATCTCATTAGCCTGCATGAGAGTCAAGCAACAGGAATCGATAAGTAGAAGACCACTGATGGCGGGAAAGGGGCACCCCATGTTTTACACCCCTATTTAATTTGCCTTGGGGACAAAGCTACTTCTCGTCTTCATTTTGTTCTTTTAAAAAACATCCCTCCTTGTGTATGAGTTTTACATATCATCAAGTTACTACAGAATGTAACAAATGGTAAAAAAGAGGTTATGTACATATCAGATTGCTACAGAACACAGCAAATGTTAAAAAAGAGGTTATCAGTTCAAACCAAATGTTACACCGCTAGCTTAATCCATATACCTCAGTCCCTAGAAAATAAATTGTTGTCGATTGCTCACAGTAAATATAAATACCCAGTAAACCCCATATGAGAAAAAATTATTTTACGCAAAGGTTGTTTTTAATTTCCGCATGCAGCAGTTAAGACAACCCTTCTCAATAATCCTTATTGATGGTCTGAACTTCATTGGAAACCTCTGTCCCTTTAACTGTTAATAACTCCATCAAACTCTAATTGATCCCAAAATTTCTGACCTTTCCCATTAGTCCTAATATATATGGGCTGACATTTATAAAAAGAGGCACCAATTTAAAAGGAAAACCCCATCAATAATTTATTTTATGTTGCTGTAGTAAAATTGTCAAAAATCTTAATGATCTGCCATTCTAAAATGTTTCCAGAGAAAGGTCAGGTAGTAATTGCACTGGAGATTAACAGCATTCTATCAGATATCTGCAGAATACTTACTGTAAAAAATTTTTGGAACAGCCTAATCGAAGTACCATTGGGTCTCCAGTATGTAACATGGTGTCAGATTAAAATAAAAGGCTCCTTCATTTAATTCGAATCACCGTGCAGTACAATTAAAGATAAAGAAAACTAACAAAAAACCCTTTAGAACGTTTTCTGAATCGTAAACTTGTCTTCAAATTCTTCTGTTTATCCACTTAAGGCTGAGTGCCTGTTTATAGAACCGTGCCTAATGTTCTTTCAATTCTTTTTCTTCTTCTTCTTCTTCTTTTTTTTTTTTTGGCCTCAGAATAGCCTTTAGGGCCTTGACCTGGACAGCCCAGGCAAGCCCGATCTCATCAGATCTTGAGAGCTAAGTGGGGCTGACTCTAGCAAGTACCTGTATGGGAGACCTCCTTGAAATACCAGCAGTCGGGAGGCAGGGGCAGGCTTTATCCAGCCACCTCTCTGAATATCCTCCAGGGGGGCCCAGTAGGGGTCAGTCACCGGTGGTCACCATGACTTCCAGGTGCACATATTAAAAAAATACAATATAAATATATATTTAAAAGAATAGCTTTTATGGTGTGTGAGAACATAAGAACACAAGGGAAGCCAATGTTGGATCAGGCCAATGGCCCATCTAGTCCAACACTCTGTCACACAGTGGCCAAAAATATCAGGTGCCATCAGGAGGTCCAGCAGTGGGGCCAGGACATTAGAAGCCCTCCCACTGTTGCCCCCCCCCAAGCACCAAGAAGAGAAGAAGAGAAGAGTTTGGATTTATACCCCACCCTTCACTACCCAGAGGAGTCTCAGAGCGGCTTACAAACTCCTTTCCCTTCCCCTCCCCACAACAGACACCCTGTGAGGTACGTGGGGCTGAGAGAGCTCTGACAGAAACTGCTCTTTTCCAAGAACAGCTGTGCCAGAACTACGGCTTGCCCATGGTCATCCAGCCAGGTGCAAGTGGAGGAGTGGGGAATCAAACCTAGTTCTTCCAGATTAGAGTCTGCGCACTTAACCACTACACCAAATTGGCTCAAGAATGCAGAGCATCACTTGCCCCAGCCCCAGAGTTCCTATCTATACCTTGTGGCTAATGGCCACTGATGGACTTCTGCTCCATATGCTTATCTAATTCCCTCTTGAAGCCGTCCATGCTTGTAGCTGCCACCACTTTAAAATCTTTTCATCCTTTTTGGGACTGTTCACTGACACTGTCCTCTTCCCACCTACCCCATTTTCTGCTGCTCTTTGTTTATTTCATCGCTTCTTGTGTGATCCCAGCCCATTGATCACATACTTGGTGTGATGACACCACTACGCTATGTAGCCAATTGGATTTTGCTATATGCTGATTAATTAGAGGCAAATGAAGTTCATTTAGAGAGAAGGCAATGCTTTGTAGAATGGTCATATTGCAGCCCATCCCAGCCGATCGTTATAACAATCTAACACTTTTACATTTTCCCCAGCCACTCCTGAAAAATCACCAAAAGGAGGTAATGCTGACAAAGATTTTCACAAAATGCCCCCACTTCAGTTCAACCGTATATAGGTGCTGAGTTCTCTCCATAAATCATTTCTCCTGTTTTTCAAACAGACTAAACTTATTTTCTGTTGTATGCCTCTTTCTTCAAATGGGAATGGATGGAATTAGGGTTCTATATTTTGATCAAGCCTTTTAGGGGCAAACTACATCTTCATGGTTTTTTTAAAAAGTTGGGTTGGGTTCCCCACAGCCACATAGCAGTTGCAGGGAATGGCTTTTTAGAAACTAAAAAGAGCCCAGACAGGCTCAGAAAACCACTACGGGGAGAGAAAGGACTCCTGACTCCCCCCCCCCAGCCATTTTCCCAAGCCAAAACAGTGCTGAGGAGCATTATTTCCCCATTTTCGCCACTCCATGTGGAGCATTCTGTGCATGTGGAACAGCAAAAACAGGGAAATAACCCCCCATTGCTGTTTTACAATGTGGAAACAGCTTGGGGGGAGGCAGGATCCCTTCCTCCCCCCCCCCATGTTTGCATTCTGAGCCTGTTTGGGCTTGCCTCAACTCTTTAAAAACATGAACATCTGGTTTGGTGCTTAATTTCTGCCAAACACTAATTTTAGAGTGTCTACAGAGCTAATTGTGGTGGGTTCCAGTAATCAGTACCTTCCTCTCGTTCCTGAGTTTGAGCACATGAAACAACTTTCAGAACAAAATAATGGAATTTTGATTTGTTTTTTCTAACTTTGCCATCCACCAAAATTTATCAGGGAAAATAATCTAAGTATCAGTCAACCAACCCAATCGTGTATATGCTAGCCATCAATAATTCTAAAAGTTGGAATCCTCCATATTAATCCAAAATATAATCCATTAGATTAACATTATACATTAATGTTAATATAATTAATTAACTAGAATCACTAGTTAACAATACAGTAACTGCAGTTGTAGCTCCGATAGGTCAGTCATCAAGTCATCTAGCGTTCATCACAATAACCCATCATAATCAGTAGACCCAGTGTTCCATTCAAGAGCAATATAACCAATAGATTGCCTTCAAAATAACAGCACCAAAGTCTTGAAAGCACAGAAATACTGCTCCCATATTTTCCCCCCCACTCTTCTCTCTGGTGCAGCTGTCTGGTGCATGGCCTGTTTTCTGTCACCTCCAACCATAGCTCGCTTTTGAGCAGGAGAACCAAGCTGTATTCTGGTTTCACTGGCAGCAGTCCAGTCGGGCAGCAAATCCAATTATAGCGAAAGAAGTCATTTGAAACAGAAGCAGAGTTCAAATGAAGCTCCGGTCCTGTAACATAAGCAAACACCCATGAGCATGAAACAACGAGTGCCCTTGTTCCTTAGAAATGTCACTCCTATTTGTCACGGCCCATAAAGGTAAGGACAAGATGGGATAAAGAGTAGAATGGAGCAAAGTTAATAAGGGCAATCAGGACTTTGCAAAGGACCTGACGGAAAATGAGACAGATTATCCATCCTTCCATTGAATTGTGCCCTTCAATATAAAAGCAAATTAGTTTAGCAAACGGGGTCAGTGTGATATATGTGAACTCCAGCAAGGCTTTTAATTCAAAGCTTTCCGTCCACTCTGAGTTTATGTTCCCATAAGAAAACTTGAGGAATGTGGACCAGAAGAAATTACTATGATATCTGTGCAGTTACTTCAAACAGCACAGTTAACATGGTTATAATAAAAAGGTTGGCATCAGACAAGAAAGAGGAATTTGGCAGCCCAACACAGGATGCATGCGATGCTGTTCCAAAAACAAAAGTTAATCAGAGCCTGCAGGTTGTGCAGGGGATCTTTGTGTACTCAGAATGGTCTCAAGCTCATGATCCGGGCAGAGCAGGAAAATGGACAAATGTAAAGAGTTTCTCAAAGGAAAGAAGAGCAAAACGCCAAACTATGCATCTGGAGAGAATGGTCTACACTGCCGCACTTCAGAGAAGTATTTGGGGAGCTAGTGGCTAACACACCAATCGAGAGATTTCCTCGTGTCAGTTTTTGGTTACCTGAACATTATTTCTAAAACTCGGGAAGCTTTATCATCTCTTCAATATTGACAGTAAAATCTCATGCAGAGTCCACTGGGCCAGAGCAGCACACAATGCAAATGTTTACAAGTGGCAGAGAAGTTATACGAAGTCGACACGAAAAGGCCTTGAAGACAAATCCTGCAAGATCAGATTGAAGGAAGAGAAGATTAGAAGGCAGGACATGTGGACAGAGGCCACCTTAGTTCACCTTCTTCACTAGAACTGGGACATCGACTAGATTTAGGGTCAACAAGAGGGCAACTCGTCGAATTGTAAAAGCAGCCGAGCACCAGACAGAGGACAAACTTTCACAGGAATCTTCTGCTGTATTTCAGAAGCATGGCATCTTGTCCTAGTTTAGAGCCGATGTGCCACTGGGCATCTTCTGTCTCCGTGTATTATGAGCTACAAAGTGTTGACAAAAGGCGGAAAAATTAGTTTGCCAGTCATGACCATCAGAAAATTTCTACAGCCATCGTTACAGTTTTATCCCTGTCCCTGTTTTCATAGCCTTTGTAGATTGTGCCTGAACTAAGGCATCGTCTAAATGACACACTTAGTACGTTTCTGGGTAGTGAGGTGTGGCATGAGTACTTGCTTTGTGTATTGATTGTTGTGGATGTGGAGATTTAAAAAAAAAACTTTCTCATTGCAGTGTGTTTCTCCCCCTCCCTCCTCTCAGAGCTGCATAGATTTCACACTATAAGTCACTGCTGACTTCCTAAAGGAAGTTGTAGAAGCCAGTCCTTAGAAAGCTAGACAGTCTCTGTTCTTTCAGAAAGTTTGGATTGGCAACACCATGCCTGTGTAGGTAATAAATCCTTGTCCCCCGTGAGCATAATGCAAACGTACAAAATGCTAAAGGCCAAAAAGAATTCTTGAGGGGGATTCCTAAAGTGGCAGGCTAACATCTCAACACGTCAAAGGCATCTAATGATCTTTAAAAATGAACAGATATATCACATGAATACAGAAAACTCCCAACAATAGTAAGGGTACTGCTTAGACCAGGCCTAACTGTGGCCAAGATACCTCATTTAAAGACATATCTGTATACTGCTTTGTATAATGAGAATCAGCATTGTAACCTCTCTAAACACTGCATGCTTCCATCACTATATTTTTTTTCCCTTCCATTTTATAATGGACGGAGTAAATGTAGCAGGAAAAAAGGCTCCATGTTTCAGATTAAGAGCTCCACATTTCAGATTTACCTGAACACCAAGTGCTGAAATTATATGCTGAGGTTGCTGTAGATTTTCCGGGATGTGTGGCCGTGGTCTTGGCATTATAGAACCTGACGTTTCGCCTGTAGCTGTGACTGGCATCCTCAGAGGTGTAACACAGAAAGACGGAGTATCCTTGACACAGAGAGTGCTCCATCTTTCTGTGTTATACATCTGAGGATGCCAGTCACAGTTACTGGCAAAACGTCAGGTCCTACAATGCCAAGACCACGGCCACACATCCCGGAAAATCTACAGCAAATAAATGAACTCCGGCCATGGAAGCCTTCGACAACATATAAGCTGAGGTTTCAAACTGAATTGGCATTACTCCTAGAATATATTCTAGTTAGATTTTCAAGAACAGTAAACCAAGCAAGCAAAATCTCTCTGGGAGTCCCAAGAAAACGCTCTACTGGTGTGAGGGGGAAAAAAACTGCTGGAAAGATGGGAACGGAGAGGTCTGAGATTGGATAATCGGCCGTTAGGGATCCCTGTGGAAGAAGGCATGTGGAACTGTACTCGAAGTAAGGGCAGGATACAAACCGAGAAAGAAAACGATCCCTGTGAAATATTCCTGATGGCCCGGGCTGTCAATTAAAATGTGTAAAAAGGATAAAACCAGAACAGAAGACTTTTGTTCCTAAAACGAGAGGGAAACGGCATGATCTGGCCGTGGTGAGGGAAATGTTATAACAGAAGAGCCACAGGGGACTTTGGATCAATGCACTGTAGTGGGACAATAAAACATTTCATTTCTGCTTATTTCCTGAACAACTAGGAAGTAAGAAGCTTTAATATTAAAAAAAGCATGTTTTCCTCATCGTTCTGACTGCATGCTAACGTAAGCGTGAGGGACTATTTCATTCCTAGGCATTCTCGATAGGATTTTTGTTTTTCCCATTCGAGAAAGAGATTTTGCATGCCTTCCCTTCCATGATTCCCTTTTGGTTTGTTTGTTTTTAAAGGAAAGAGGAACATTTCCCAGCTTGGGTAGTACAAGTAGCCAAGAGCTGAAAGGTGGGATTACATCGTATTGCCGTAAGAACAGAAGGGTAAGGCCTCACCCAGTGGCCTCACATGGGGTGGAACGATGCGGCATCCTTCCCGGTGCTGTGAAAGGGGAAACCTAAACCAGAGGTGTCAAACTCATTTATTACGAAGGCCGGATCTGACATAAATGTCACTTTGTCACCGGGCCGTGTGTGCCATAAAACATAATGCTAGGTACCAGAGACAGAAATCGTATAAAAGACAGCAGCTGGTAAGTTCCAGGTTGTTGTATCCTCACCGCAAGGCCCCATGGGCCGGGAGGAGGATGCAAAGGAAACCCTGTATGGGCGGACTGGAGAGCCAGTGGTGCAGCGCTGGGGGGACGCTCCCACGCTGCTCACGTGCTGCAGACAAGGTGGTTCTGTCTACTTACTATTTTGCCATATGAGACATTTTAGAGCATACAGTCTCCCCTTTGAAAAATGACCTCAGATGCAGCCGGAAGACCGGCAGGTGGGAGAGTCACTGCTTAACCCGTTTTCTTTTTGCCGTTGGAAAATCAAAGATCTCTCTGTGACACTTTCCCACCAGAGGCAAGAACAAAGCTAAAAGGGTTCAGCTCCTTTCTTTCATCGGAAGAAAAGCAGCTTGGGTAGAGTGATTTTGAATGGACAAAGGGCAGAAATGGAAAGGGTTAGCGCAGTGATACTCAGCAGCTCGGGAGCCACGTGTGGTTCTGTGACATGCTACCTTGTGGCTCGTCTCAGCTACATTCCCCTGATGTAACCCCTGCCCCATATTTCAGGAGAGCGGGCAAGGTTCTTGCCCCCATAGGGCTTGTGGTCAGCAGGTGGATCCTTCCCATCTTGAAACAGCTGCCACCAGACAGACGGGTAAGCGCTGAGCCTCCTCATGAGGAGGATGTATGTGTGACTCCCTTGGTTGACGGCAACCGCAAATGTGGCTCTCCGTGAGCCATAAGGACCGTTGGGTTGGCAGATCCTCTCTCCCCTTTCCACTGTCGTTTTCCTCTTCATACTGGCAGATTTACACTGCTGCTTTTAAGGCGTTAAAAAAAAATATATGAGTCTGTTCATGCATCTCCTCTGTAACATCTAGTTTGACCCTGAGAATTTTGGTGACCTTCTCTTCCACGAAACTCTTAGAATCAGTGCTGACATCTAAGTGCTAAAGCTTGACTAGTCATCTCAAAATGTCCATTTTCCTCCCAGTTTTGAATTAATGGGATGTTTCACTTAGTCTCAGCTTTGCAGGTTGGATCTCACAAACCCATTCTCCTTGCAGAAGTGTTTTCTTCCAGCGGAAGGAGGCTTTCCCATCCCAACCTCCTCCTTTCAGCTGGGGAACACTCCTTCCGCTGTACGAAAACCCATCCTGCCAATAGAACGAATCTGCAGGAACGAACCCGAAATTTCCATCTCCCTCCACAAGGAATCTTGTTCCTGTCTTTATCAATTTGCATGCTTATTTATTTTTTTATATCAAGTGCTCATGGTATGTAATATCCACTTTTGCACGAAATATGCTGATCTCAGTTTCCCAAGGTAATTTTTCCCAGTTCCTGTCTAATGCTTTCATACCTAACCTCCCATCACCATGGTTATATAACCTCCCATGCACTAAGCTGGCCGACCTCCAGGTGGGGCACAGAGATCTGGAATTGTAACTAATCTCCCGACTACAAAGATCAGTTCTTCTTGAAGAAAACAGCTACCTTGGAGGGTGAAGTTTACGGTAGGAGAGCCCCATGACGTCCCCCCTCTCCCCAGCGCTGCTCTCCACAGGCTCCACTTCTAGATCTGGAGACGATCTGTAATTCCAGGGGATCCCCAGAGTTGGCAACCCCACACCTTGTTCACCCCAGTTAAAATTCCTATGCTCTTCCCTGCATGGCATCATCAGTGATCTCCTCTGAAGCAAAATAATATAAAAATGGAGAGTTGGCCTTCAAAATGGGTGCTCAAAGAAGGGGGCAAGCAACACATTTGGTGGTAGTTTAGCCGGTCCCGCTCGACAGTCCTTCTCCAGACTGGTCCCCCTGTAGTACCAGTTACCATTTGAAATAAAATATCAGAGGGACTTTTGGAATGAGCCAGGCATGTCACTGAGCAAAACACTACCCCACCTGGCATATGGATGATATGGGGGGGGGGATTGTTGAATATGGGCCCCAACTACAGTCTCTCTAGGACAACTTCCCTCTCCATATGATGGCTTTTCATGTTACAAGGAGACTGTAACATGGCTCATTCCAAGTATGCTGCCCTCCATGTGCACGTCTCAGATTAGTTCTTTGGGGGCTATATCATGTGTACCCTTGTCAGCATGTGGTGATTTCAGCCTAGGCTTACCAGACCCCCCCCCCGGTTTGGTGGGGGTTGCCCAATTTGGAGGGGCTCCTGCCCGTCAGCCAGCTGGCAGGTGGGGGAAGCCCCGCCCCCCAAGAGCAACCACCCGCCTCCTCCCTCCTCTCCCTAGCAGGGTTGAAAAGGAACCTAGTTTAGACGCTGATGGGGAGAGGTGTGATGACATTAAGGATGGGGTTCAAAGCAACTGAACACCGTTGCCAGGCCAAATGGAGGGACTCTCCACCCAAATAAATTCCAGCTTCGTGGCAGCAAATGCATCAAAAACTGAACCTATAAACAGCTCTTAGTATTGGAAATTCCTGCCATGAGGGAAAGGCATTATCCACCTGCACTGTTATCTAGAGAACTGGCCACTTTGCACGAACCTTCCTCAAACGGCAGGCCAAAATTGGTGATCTGCTAGCAGAGGTACGAATGGCAGCCTCTGGAGGGATCTGGCGATCCCCTGCAATTACAGATCATCTCCAGACTACAAAGATCAGTTCCCCTGGAGAAAATGGATGCTTTGGAGGGTAGACTCTATGCTATTTTACCCCACTGAGGTCCCTGTCGACTCCAAAGAGCTGTAGGCCGAAATGGAACAGAGACTGACTCACTTTAGACTGAATAGGGATTTGGCTGTGGCCTCCAGGAAAACAACTAAGAAAAATAGTATTGGAACTTGAACAAATTCTTTGGGCATTCATTTCCTGATAGCCTAATGAAGTGTTCTTGGGTTCCAACAAGCCTTGGGTTCCAACAAGCCATTTCAGTGGGCTTTGGGACATAGCGAAACTTGGCATCACTTCTGAAATACCCTTCGAAACACTACAGCTTAGTTAAAGATTCCTTGGCACTCTGTGGATGAGGGAGAAGTCTGCAATAATAAGGCAGTGCTTAGGGAGAAGAGAAGGTGCTCGTTTTAACAGTAAAGCTAATAAGTGTAATAAGAGTAAATAAAGGCCTTCATTTTAAGACTTCGGGTAGTACCTTGCATGCTTTCGGACATTGAGGCTGGTACTTTTCGGTTTCCCTTTTTAAATTTTGGATTGCATCTTGAAAAAATACAAGGAAGGGGGGATTTTACAACTGTGTTTATTGTTGTGCATCAATCATGCTGTGGCTAATCCTTTCTAAACCCACGTAAACTTACGTCATGTGCTTCCAGAAGTCGAAATGGTTTCCGTTTAACCCTTTTGCAGCATATCATCAATTTGCTTTTGACTCACCTTCCTCCTAATGTCGCTGTAAGCTTACTTGTTGTTTTTTCTTTCCTTTTCTTCATGCTGTCGTTTAGAGCCCTACAGAGAGACAAGTATGGGAGTAAAGCTAAACATTGCATATCAAATGTAATTTTTTTTTAGTTCACTTTTTTTAAATGCATCATATTTTGATGATGTAGATAATTTTAAAACCAGTCCATCCGTCACCATGCAGAAACCGGGAACAATAAGCCACATTATCTGTGTCTTGATAGAGATTAGATCACTTTTGTTGTGTCTGTTTCCGTTTTTGTCTTTCATCCGGCGTGTGTGTGTGTGGTTTTTTTCTTCACGTCTTTTTATGATTTTAGTTTTCTGTGTTCGTGTACAAGAATGGCATTTGAGTTGACGCCGTTTTTGTCTGCTGAACTGTCATGCTGTCTCCTCATGTCATCGTGGCGCATCTCACGAGAGGCAGAATCCATTGGCAATGCAAGGCAATTCCTTTGTTTCCCTCCCCCCCCAAAAAAAATTGCCTCGCTGGTAATTCTATGCATTGGCAGAAGGAATGAGGAGTAATGTCTTAATGCATAAGCTTACCCAGCCACGACCACGCTAGAGAAAGAGGCACTCATTACCACACCAGACCTTTGCGACACCTTTTTTTTTTTCTTTAACGTTTCCCCCCTTCAGCATTGTGGATTGTTGGTTAAAGATTTATGCTATGAAAATAAATGGCTTCATTCTACATCTGTGATGGCTGCCCTGTTTTTTATGCCCAGCTTTTTTCCTGTCTGTCTGAAAATACAGGTTAGCCGTATATCCAGTAAATATCTGAAGGCCAAAATAAAGAGTGACATTTTGGGGACATTTCAATTCAGAGAAATCGCAAAAATCTCTACCGTGACACTTCCCAAGTCCAGGCAGACATGCTCTCTCTAGTCCCTCACAGATGCAGACTGAATTCAGTATTTTCAGAAGGTACCCTGACAGTGTATTAAAAGGTTTCTTTCTTGCGGATGTGAATGGCCATTAATCTCTGTTGTCAACAAATTGCTTTCCTAATCCAAGAGTCTCTGTTCAGCCTGGTGTGCCATATTTGGCAGCACCCGGCGAGGGGGGGGGGGGGGGGGGGGGAAGCATACGGAAGCCATAATCTTCTCTCGTGTTTTGTGTTTATCTAGAGGATTATAATATTAATTAAGGGAATCCCAGGCGGATGATAAGCATCAGAAGACTGACCCTCGTCTCCCAAAGGGCAGGCCTCCCAGATGGTGGCAGCACATTGCTCTTTCGGCCCTTCCAACGCAGCTGCCCGAGCTTGCAGGCTGTTGCAGTCTAAGCAGCTCCGCATGACCAACAGAAAAATACCTTTTATCAGGGTGGACGAAAAATCACAAAGCAGCAAGATGGCTTTCAGGTTCCACGGGACTCCGCCTCAGAGCAAAACTACATGTCACGGCAGACATAGGCCCAACCCATGGCCACCGATGATATTTTAGGGGGGAAATAGCCACAAGGGACCAATCCTGATGGAGCCTGCAGTGAGGTGGCAACAAGCAATCTCCCCCCCCCATGCCTTTAGGGTTACTGAAACAGCCCCCCCTCCTCGTGGTAGGGTTGCCAGGTCCCACAGGCTGTTGGCAGGGGGGCTCCCAAGCCTTCCTGGAGTTCTTCTGGGGCGTGCACTTTGCATGTGACATCAACGCATTTCCAACGTCAGGGGTGACAGTCTAGGTTTTGGGCAAACCTCTGTGAGGTCTTGGGCCTCAAAACCACAGAGTTTGGCCCAAAACCTAAAGGGTTGCCCACAATGGCGGAAACACAGAGACATCACTCCCAAGTGATGTCATCGCACTGGCACTGCCGGGAGGGGGCATCTTGGGGTGGGGCTTCCCCTGCCAGCCAGTGGGGTCTCAGCAGATTGGGCCCCCTGAAATCAGGGGATCCCGTGGCCCCAATGGGGGAATGGCAACCCTATCCCTTGATTGGGGGGTCGAATATCAGCTGGTGCTGCCGTGTAATGGGCCCGATCAGGATTGGCCTCATGGCGGTTTTTAAGCATCTAGTTTTTCCTCTAAAACAGTACCGGCGATCATGGGTTAGGACCCGTGTTCTCTGTAACATGGAGTTTGGCTCTCAGGCTTGATTAAAAGAGGAAAGATGGTGACTTGTATCCTACTGCTCTAGTCAGCCAAGTTTTAGAGCCTTCCTTGGGCCTGAGAGAGGCTTCAAAACACGGCTGGGCAGAGGTTTAGGGCACGAGGCGCAGTCAGTTTACAGCCCAGCGACAGCCCTGTCTTTCTCCAGAAGATGACTCGGGAAATTCGGCCTGCAGGCCAGTGAAGGGTAGTTTGTGTCCACTGCAGCAAAGTGAGGTGGGGTGAAGGAACTCTGGCCGCTCTGAAAGTTACTCAAATCCTAGCCCTTATCAGAAGTAACAAGAAAAAAAATAGGCATCCTTAATATTAACAAAGCTAGAGATAAACTTCAGATGACTTGGTGGGAGACTAACAGTGCCATCTTAAATGGAATTGCACCCCTCTAAACCCCACAGACCTTGGTGAAAACAGAATGGTGGAACTCGGTGTAGGATATTTTCAGAGGGCAGCCATGTTGGTCCACAGCAGAACAGCTGGACTTGAGTCCAGTTGGACCTTAGAGACCAACTAGGTTTTCGGGGTATAAGTTTTCGAGAGGCCGAGATAGGCCGCTTGGACTCTGGGAAGCTTATTGAGAGCCAGTTTGGTGTGGTGGTCAAGAGCACGGACTCTAATCTGGGAGAACCGGGTTTGATTCCCCACTTGCACCTGGCTGGATGACCTTGGGCAAGCCGTAGTTCTGATAAGAGCTGTTCTTAAAAAAGAGCAGTTTCTGTCAAAAGCTCTCTCAGCCCCACCTCCCTCACAGGGTGTCTGTTGTGGGGAGGGGAAGGGAAAGGAGTTTGTAAGCCGCTCTGAGACTCCCTTGGGTAGTGAAGGGCGGGGTATAAATCCAATCTCTTCTTCTTCTTCTTCTACCCCCCAAAAGCTTGTTGGTCTCTAAGGTCCTATTGGACTTGAGTCTAGCTATTCTGTTTAGCGTGGCAGTTTCAGGGACAGGATTATAGTTGACATGGCTGATGTCCTGCAGTGAGCACTGGGTGGGGGCAAGAGTCCTGCTCCTGACCAGGTCTATAGCTGTGCTACCGTTCGTGTGCCACAGCACTAGAACTGGGACAAGACAGTTGCCGTCAGAAGGTGCCCAAGTCACTCACAGCCCTGTGTGAAGTTGTAAGCACTTCTTGTTCCATTAATTTCCCCATGCAGACTTAGCTCTGTTATTAGCCTGAATACTTCTTTGCATTATCGATGCCTGTTCCTCCCCCCCCCCCATGTCAGAAGAAATGAGACATTCACCTAAATAGAAAGGAAGAGAGGTCTAGCGGTGGCTCCTGGCCATGGTGACTAAAGGGAACCTCCACCTTTCGTGAGAGTCAATTTCTGAATCCCAGAGCCAGGAGAAAACATGAGGGGAAGCCCTCGGCCTCTCTGCCCCATTGTTGGACTTCCAGAGGAACTGGTTGGCCCCTGTGTGAGACAGGATGCTGGACTAGATGGACCCCTGGCCTGATTCGCAGGGCTCTTCTTCTTATGTTCTTAAGAGACTCAAAGGCAGGTTTAAACCTCACAATTAAAATGTTCTCGGGCTCCCAGTACTCAGGGCTTTTTTCCTGGGCGAACATGCCGGAACAGAGTTCTGGAACCTCTTCAACAAAATCCTTTTAAAAATGTTTAGAAGTCCATGAGTTTTTCAGTATACAGATTTAAAAACTCCATTTCCCTCTTGAGACTTCTGGCACCTCTTCTTCTTCCCCCCCCCCCCCAAAAAAAGCCCTGCCAGTACCTAATGCCATTTCATGCCAGCAGAGCTTTCTGTGATTCTAAATCTCTGACAGTTTATTCCCCTCCTCTTTTGGGGTACAGGAACCAAAACAGTTTCCAGGGCTTTTTTATGAACAGAAAATGTATATCTATATATCTTTGTACAGGATGTGTGTTGGTCATGTGTATAACTAATGATACCCCCAAAAAAGCTTTTCTATTCCCAGGCCCCGGGCATACCTCATTCCCTGCACGCCAATTCAGATGCAGTCTTGGGACATCTGCATCACGCAAGGTCTAGCAACAGAGGCCCCGGCGCCAGCAAGGGCAGCATTGAACTTGGGGGGGGGGGAACACCCCAAACACAAATCGACAAAGAGTTAAATCTCCCAAACTAAAATACAAAAGCATCACGGTTGTATTGCTGAACAAACATAGCAGCAAAACTAAAAGAATATATTCACAGGCGCAACTGTTGACACAGTTCTAGTTATCATAACTGTATTAATTTCTACGGGTCCTGACAAAGTGACTTGAAAGTCAGCATGCCGTTTTACAACATTAAATCGTCATTAGCAGCCGGCCAGGTTTAGTAATTAATATTGCAAATTGTGGACTGACTTAAAACTTGCAGGACAAAACTGGTTGATTTGCTTGCCTCTGCATTTGCAGATTGGTTCTAAGCATGATTGGTTCTAAGTCCGATTGAGTTCAATTGAAATTGTCTACGAAGTATGTCTAGAGCTGCATTCATGCACACAAATTTACTTGGAATTACTCTCTGTGTTCAGTGAGATTACTCCGAGGTAAACATGGGCAGGGTTGCCGCAGGATTTCTAGTGACCAGGAGCTACTGAAACCATCTTGAGTATGTAGCCATAGGACTGAGTTGCACATCCACCTTCAGGTGGCTGTGATTTACACTGAATTGTGTCAGCAGTGCGGCAGTGAGGGTAATCTTTCACGTTTGCAACTGTTCTGCAAAGAAATGCAGTAAAGTTTTGCGATTTTTGTATTGTACTTTGGGAGTTCGTAGACCCTAATAAGTCTTTGATTGGGTTTTTCTAGCCGTTTTGAACAACTGCATAATAATCTGCCAATATGTAGGTAGTTCTGTTAGATGCCTCAAATGTGATTTAGAATTTTAAAAAAAAAGATTATTCACAATAACTTCTTATAGGTAAACTTGATACCAAGTTCAGACTTGGCGTTTAATGGTCTTACACGTCTCCATTGTCTTCAGTGGGGTTGCTGTGAGTGAGAAATTTGATTTTATCCTGAGAATTTATGCTCAGAATGCAATTTGTTTTTAATTAGACAATTGCCAAAAAAAAAAAAACAACTCATTCACGCTCAGAATTTCTGTAATAAACCAAGAGATCCCTTCAGAACTAATTTTGAGATAAGCTCATCAATGTTGCCCCTGCCTTAGCGTCAGTAGGAATGCTTTGCTAGGAGCTTGGAAGTTCTGTGGAGACCTGATTTCCAACAGGGAAAAAGTATGTTATTGTTGTTGTTAACAAGAAGCCCTTGTTTTCATGCAACAAACCTGTTGGAAAAGCCTGTTTTAGTCGGTGTGGTTTTCCTTGCCTCCAAACCTTATAATTTATGTACTCCCCCCCCCTTTCTGTTCCCTTTCTCTCCCTATCTCCTCTCTCTCTCTCTCTTTTTTGTGCACGGTTACTGTAGAATGTAGAAAAAGAGTATTGCAATCGCGTTGCCCCCTTAGGGCAATAGCCGTGTAGAGCAGGACCCCCCATGCATATACCTGTTGGTACAAGTCAACCTTTCTTGTGTGATATTTTTCAGAGGGGCTTCTGAACAATGCCAGGGATACAAGTGTCATGGATACTCTACCACTGAATGGTAACCACGGCAATAGCTACAGCATTGCCAGCAGCGAATACCTGAGCAACTGTGTGCAAATCATTGACCGTAGCTATAACCACAGTGAGACCGCCTTAGAGAAAAAGATTCTGAAAGAACTCACTTCCAACTACATACCTTCCTACCTGAACAACCACGAGTGCTCCAGCGAACAGAACAGGAACCTGATGAACAAGCTGGTCAACAACCTGGGCGGCGGGAGCAAGGACGACGCCATTGTTCTCGACGACGCCACCTCCTTCAGCCAAGAGGAGAGCCTTGGCTTGGAACTCATCCACGAGGAGTCGGATGCCCCGTTGCTCCCCCCGAGGGTTTATTCTGCAGAGAACCACCAGCCTCACCATTACGGCAGGAGACGGATTCCGCAAGACAACAGCGAGAGTTTTTTCCCCTTGCTAACCAATGAGCACACAGAAGATCTCCAGTCACCCAATAGGGACTCTCTTTATACTAGTATGCCCGCGCTGGCTGGCATGCCGGCCGCGGAGAGCATCACCACCAGCACTCAGACCGAACCCCCGTCAGCCAAAAGTAGTGATGTGGACGACGTGTACTACAAGAGCATGCCAAACCTGGGCTCCAGAAACCATGTCCAACAGCTACACACTTACTACCAGCTGGGGCGAGGCAGCAGTGACGGATTTATAGTCCCGCCAAACAAGGACGGGACCCCATCGGAAGAAACCTCCAAAGGACCGGCTCACTTGGTCACTAGTCTATAGAAGACGAAGCGAAACGTTTTAACAAAAAACAAACGCTCCTCGCCCAGCGCTCGGATTACTGTTCGGAGTTAAATCAAAGCGGTGGTAATATTGTGTATTCTCCCACTTCATGCTGTTCTAAACGACAAACAATTCTCATACCTTTTTAATAGGATTTCTAGGCACGCCCAGGAAGAATGCTAACGGCTGTGATTTCCCCCCTCTCCTGTCCCCCCCTCCTGCCCCCTGCCCCCACCTCAGAGAGACTTCTGGAAGCGAATGAAGGGATGCGACAGGAAAAATAAAATGGCCCACTGTGTGGCCGTCTGAAATTATAACTGTATTCGTTTAAGCATCTTTGGATGCGCTCTTCCTCTTATTACCAAGGACCTGATTTCCACAAGGCCGAATGTGCATTTGCGACGACTAGCAATGATGCATCTAGATTGGAGTGCTGCACAAAAAAAAAAAAATGAAACAAAAATAGCAAAAAAAACTGTTTATTCCGAATCTGTATCACATAATAGTTTTTTGGTCTCTCACCATTTGATTTCACCACAGCCCACTTAAGCTGTGGAGCAAACCTTAAAGAAATAGAAGGGAAGTCTGTAACTGTATGCTACACAGCATATTTTTTATGTTTTGCTGTATTAACTGATGATAATTCTAATGGCAGAGAAAAATGGAACAATTCCTATGTAATGTACAGATACTAGCATTGCACATATAGTCTGCTTTTTGTTCCGCCAGAACTTGCGTCCCTGTTAATGTAGTGGAAAAAAAACAAACAAAACTTTTTTCTGTTGTGCTGGTCTCGCAAGGTTGTCTACCAGTAGGAGCAAGATTTTTCATACATCCTCTTTTTTGCCATTTTTCCATATAAATTTGTTTTCCACTGGGCAAAAGAAAGAAATTCACTCTATAAAGATCCTTTTTTCCCTCCTCGTATTGATTTAGAAATGCCATTCTTCAGTAGTCTAAGAGATATTTTTTCCTAACTCTGTATTTCTTTATAAATTTGTCAACCAAACATTTTGCAAATTGGAGAGCTGGACAAACTTTTATGTTTACAGTGCACAACCGGTGAGAAGGTGCGGCGTTTGTGGCATGCAGCCTTTCTCCAAGACATTAGTTACCCTTCTAAGAGCCGATATATCCTTAGGGGAGTCATTGGGACTTCTGCATTTGAACACACTGTCCTCTGCAGGAGTCAAAATCCCGTCCCCAAGCTAGGAACTTGTACTGCAGAGGTCTAACAAAAATTGACTGAGACATAGCAAAGATGGGGAGGGGGGAAGAAAAGAAAAACCTATTTTGAGTGGTTAAAAAAATCCTTCCATTATTTTCCTAACAGGAAATGTATTTATTTGACAAGATTTAAAGTAATGTAGGCCTTCCCAGGAGGTAAATTAGCAGCACAGATTCTACTTTTTTTTAATTTATGATGCATTTTGTATGGTCGCCAAGTTGAATGACCTCATTACTAATATTTGTTGTAAAAGTGAAATTTGTTTGCCAACCAATAAACAACTGATTAAGATTTAGAAGGAACTGTTACGTATGTCCTGTGAAATCGGTCTCTCTTGATTTCTCTCCCTCTTGCCGGCTTGAGTAAATTCAGCTGTCTTTTTTTGGTGTGTGTCTTTTTTCTGCTGAAGGTAGCTATGCAAATAAAAGGGTAATTCAGCACAGAATTATGCAGGAAGGATCTTGAAAACATAGGCTAAGCAGTTGGACTCTGGAGGCAGGCAGCAAAAAAGGACCCGTTTGGACTAGAGGACTCTGCAACTGTGGCTCTGCTTCAGCATTGGGCTTTGACGTGGACAGGATTTTAGACAGTGTCTTGCATGTCCCATAAGTTGTATCTGTCCTATGTGTAGCTTCGGCTGAGGGTATAGGGCCACAGAGAGAAAACCAACGCCTAAGAAGCCTCTCCAAGATTCTTTGTTTTTCATTTTAGTGCCCCTGAGCAGTTGTTCATCATGTTATCTGGAAAGGAGGTATCTTACTCCCGGTGGCTTTGGTGTCTGAAGGGGGAAATAAAGCTGTCCGTATTTTCAGGATAAGATGAAATAGCAGTTTTGAATGTATCCTCTAGGGAGATGTCGCGGAAAATCTCTGGAATCCAACACCCCAACCTAAGTGTACTTTTTGTTAATAACATGTTTGCAGGATGAAAAAATAAAAATAAAAACCACTAGTTCTACTTCAAGTTTATTTGTTGAGACAGAGGCTCAAACAGGCTTTTCCGGTAGATAAACAAAGAAAATGATGTGTAATTGCGAGTAAATCGACAAAGCCGAACTTGACTGATTCCTGGTTAATATGAAATCATTTCAATGTCCCCTTTGGGGTAGCTGGGGGCAAAGGTCATTTCTGGTTCCAAGAGTGTTTCAGGAAGGGAACTCTCATGAGGAAATAAAATACTGCCCCTTTTTAGCCCCATGCAAATGACAATCAAGTGACAGCGGAGGCTATTCCGTATTATCATTTCCCTTGCTTGTAAGTTCCTGCTGACCTGAGCAGGATAGCCCAGGTTAGCCTGATCTCATCAGACCTTGGAAGCTAAGCAGGGTCAGCCTTCACTAACATTTGGATGGGACTGCTCCAAGGAATACCAGGGTCGTGACGGGGAGGCAGGCAATGACAAACCACCTCTGAATGTCTCTTACCATGAAAACCCTATGGGGTCACCATAAATCAGCTGTGACTTGACAGCAGATTCCTGTTACTTGGGGGGGGGGTTCCTATTCCACACATGTTTTGCTCCATCTAGTGTCAATTTGGTATTACACCGGTTTATGTCCGGCATATCTCCCTCAGATTTAAACTGCAGGTTTTTATGCCACACATAAACCGGTGTAATATCGAGTTGACCACTAGAGGGAGCAAAATACATGCAGAATAGGGGGGAAATCCAAAGAAATCAGGGAGGGAAATGAGAATGTGGGAAAGCCCCACTTTGTGTATTAACCCATTATTGTGCAGTTGGGGGTTGCCATCTTCCAGGTGGGTCCTGGGGTTCTCCTGGGATTAGAACTGATCTCTAGGCTGCAGAGATCAGTTCCCCTGGAGGAAATGGCAGCTTCAGGGGGTAGACTGTATGGAATCATATCCCCTACTGAGCTCCATCCCCTACCCAAACTCCACCTTCTCCAGGCTCCGCCACCCCCCAAATCGCTAGGAATTTCCCAAGCCAGAGCTGGCAATCCTGCTCCGTGCTTCCATAGTCTGATTATCACGTCCACAGGGCTATTCTTAGTACTGTTTCTATTATAGGAGTGTCTTAAGGTCTACTCAGAGTATGGCTGATGTTCTGAAAGTGCCAAACGCAGTCAAAGTGAGGCAGGAAATTGCAGAGCATCTAAGCAGAAACCAGCAAAGTGTATCTTGACTCAACCTATGTCGTAGAACTCTCTCTTCTCCAAGTTATTTGACAAATAGGTAGTCGCTAGAAATGGACTGATAACTGTTTCTGGGATAACGGCAGTTCTCTCTGTGGTGGGTGTTTCAAGCAAGCATGCACCCATGAGATGGCTGTGGCGGAGCCCCAAGTTCCTTCTGTAGGAAGCACTCAATCTTCATCTATACCCCACTTTTCTCCTCATTGGGGACCCAAAGTGGATTCGATTACCGCCTCCATTTTTAATCTCAAAAGCACACTGCGAGCAGTGTTCCCTCTAAGCTGAGTTCGTGTGAGCTAGCTCACAATTTTCTACCCTCCGGCTCACACATTTTTATCTCCGCTCAGGAAGGAGGGCTCCAGAGCAAACTAATGTATGCAGCAGCCGAATCGCTGGCTCACCACTTTAATGCCAGTAGCTCACAAGGTAGGATTCTTGCTCACAAGACTCCATAGCTTAGAGGGAACATTGAGAGTCTGCGAGGTAGGTTAGGCTGAGAGTATGTGAGTGGCCCAAGATCATCCAGCGAGCTTACATTGCAGGGTGGAGATCTGAACCTGGGTCTCCCAGATCCTAGTGTGGCAATCTAACCAGCACACCGTACTGGCTCTGGGAAGCCAAAGGGATGCGAAATGCTGCCATATTCTTCTGAGCTTTCAGGATTTCCCATGCCGTGGATGCTGGACACACAAAGCTTGGTCCTGATCCTCTTAATTCTGTTACAGGGAATGCTTTCTCTAAATCAGGGGTGTCAAACATGCAGCCCTGGGGCCGGATCAGGCCCCTAGAGGGCTTCTATCAGGCCCGCAGTGGAACTGGCTGTCTTCTGCTTCTTCTTCCAGTTCTGTTGCTGCTGTGTCATCATAGGTTTGTGGCTTGCAACTTACAGATACACACCTGAACAGCATACTCAAGATTGCAACAGCACAGACATCTTGATGCAGTAATTCAGAGCAAGAGGTGTCAGTTATCAGACACTGTTTAATAAACAAAATATTGCAAGAGTGCTAATGGTTTAAGCATGTTTTTATTTTAAGTTAAAAAAACACCTTTGTGTTTATATCTCCACTACCTGGCATTACAGTTTATGATACACATAGCTCGGCCCAACAAGGTCTCACTTGTGTCAGATCCGGCCCTTATAACAAATGAGTTCGACAACCCTGCTCTAAAGTGTTTGCAGGACTCTTGGGCTCTTCAACATGGGTTACAAATTCAGGATTTGAACTCACACCCTTAACATTTCAGGCTAGTGAACAATTAAATCCTGTTCATAAAATGTGAGCTATCCAAAGCTGGTATGAAGGAATTTTCTCCTAAAATGATAAGCGACCCTTCTCCCTAGATGTGAAAATAAACAGAAGCCTTGTGGCACCTTAAAGACTAACAATGCCATCTTAAGAAGAGTTCAGCCCTTCTGATCATACAGACTTCAGTGGATCTAGAGAGGGGTAAGTGTTCTTAGGATTGCACCTGTAATAAGATATTTATTCCAGAATAAGCTTTTGCGGACCGGAGCCCCGCTTCTTCAGATGCCATGCAATAGCTCCTTGTTAGGCAGATCCAGGTGGGGCCGTGTTGGTCTGAAGCCGTGGAACAAATTTAGAGTCCAGTGGGGCACCTCTAAGACCAACAAAGTTTTATTCAAGGTATGAGCTTCCGTGTGCATGCGCACTTCTTCAAACACATTTGAATAGTAGGTGAGATTCAAGCTTATAGACGGGCTGAACAGCAAATCAACATGTAACATGATGAAGATGTGCAAAGAGAAAACTAAATAACAAGCTAAGGTTATACAGTCAACAGTTGTAAAGAAATGAATATATCAAAACAGCAGATAAATGTCTAAAGGTATCTTTTCTAGTTGTAGGAAGTAACCTGATACTCTTGCTAGGCAGGCATTTATATATATGATTATGAAGGATAAAAGCATGAACAGCAGGTTTAAGGGGCCCTGTAATGCAGGAAACACTGGCTGAGATCTAATTGTGTAAAATTCCAAGTCAAATACAGAGACCATTCACAAGAGTGGTCATTGCCAGTCTCCCTGGTTTTGCAAAACTACTTGGTACCTGTAATGGCTGAGGAGGAATCCTGAGAATCCAAAAGGTCTGAAATCATCCCTGAAGAACTTATCAGGGACCCTGGATTCTTCAGCCAGAGAGGCTGAACATACATTGACTTTCAGCACCATAGCAAAGTGCATGTTGGTCTCCTGTTACTGAAGCGTGTAATCAGATAGAGAGCTCCATCTTTCGTTGTGGTTTTTGATTGCTGTCGTTTTCCCCCTCTAGTAGCAGCCATATTTTTGAACAGTGTTGTTATCCTGGGCTGTCGTACAGAACATATTACAGTAAGTTTGCAGAAAGGGAAGCGCTGGGCAAAGTTTGCCAAATTGCTCACGAGAAGCTGGAATTTTATCCATGGCTCGCGTGATGCTGCAAGTCCATTAATTAGCCCCGCCGACGAGCCCGCCGTTTATGCACACGCTTATCAAGAGAGCCATTGTGGATGATGCGTCGCGTCCTGAATGTTAATCAAATGTAAAAGGTTTAGAAACATCTGATCATGAATGGTGAAATCTCCCTCACCCGAGACAATAAAACAAAGCCCCTTTTGGTTTAATTAAGGCAACCCCACTACACAGGCAGCTATTCTTGGGGAAATTAAAAAGCATCCAGTCAGATATCTCTTTGGGAGTTGGTCTACCCATACAGCTGTGCCTCAGTGAAAGAGCCTCAGCATGGCATGCAGAAGGTTCTAGGTTCTATTCCTGACATCTCCCGTTAGAGGGATCAGGTAGTGATATGAAAGTGCTCCGCCTGAGACCCTGAAGAACTACTGCCAATCTGAATAGACAATACTGACTTGATTGACCGAGGGTCTAATTCGGTATAAGGCAACTTCATGTGTCATGGGCTAAAAGTTTTCCACAAGTATATTATAACAGAACGTGGGTAGAGGGGATGGCATTATTAAAGGAGTTCTCTGCATGGGGGAAACTAAACATATTATCAGCTAACCTTCTGCCTGGAAAGCTAGATTTCTATCTGTAGGAGCTCTGTCCTGAGCATGTTGACTCAGCAGTAAGTCCCGCTGTGTAAATGTGCACAGGACTACAGTCTTGGCTACAGATGGGAGGGCGGGATAAAAATTTAATAAATAAATATAAATAAATATTGTGGTTGTTCTTGAACCATACTGCTTAAGAATGCGGGTCAGTTTGCATGTGTGGATGCTCCTGTACCAAAAATAATTCCTCGCGTCTATCACTACATCCGTAGGAAAAGGAAGAATGATTCATACGTCTCTCAGCTCCCTGGAGGAAGGGCAGGATAAAAAAATGTGCTAGATGCATAGATTACTTGTTCATCCATTTCTGTATTGCAATGCACATTGGTTTATGGAGTCCAAGAACGTAGGTCTTGAGGAGCTTAGTCTAAACTTTGCCAGAGGGAGGCATCAAAAAGAGTGAAGTCGAAACAAGAGGGATTTCCTGCACATTCATTTTCTTTACTTGTATGTTCCTGTTGCTCTGGGGGAGGGGGTGGTCTGTTTCACGTGTACTTTGCTCCCTCTAGTGGTTGCTTTTTTACGTCAAGTTATCTCCAGCATTATCTCCTTGCAAAATTAAACTGCAGGTTTTTATGCTGGACATAAAATGATGTAATATCGAATCGACCACTAGAGGGAGCAAAATATGTGGAACAGGGAAAAAACAGCCAAGCAAGAGGACCACACAAGTGACGGAGATGAGAATGTGGACATGCCGATAGTTAATTCTTGGAAATCTTGTTATTAGAAAACGTGTTAAATAACTGTCAGAAAAAACAACCATGTGATGAAAAGTTCTGTGCAGAATGGTGAACTGAAAATGCTTGGATTAAAATTGTCTGATAAGGGGGATGCCCTTATTTGGTCAATAGGTGGGTTTGGTGTCAAAACTGCATCCGTATATGGGTAGGCTCATAGGCCTCTGATGCTATGCTTCCCTTAGCTGGGCTCTTTCCAAGAGCAGAATCAATTCCACAGAGCACACAGCGTGGAACAGCTCTGTAACTGGTAGCCAAATACGGCACAGAGCCACCTAAACGACTGGCACACTTAGAATCAAAGGATTGGGGGGGAGGTTACCAGAAGAGCAGAGTTACTGTGATATCTCCTTGCACTTCAGTTTTCATGAATCAAACCATTATTAAATGCCAGTGTGGTGGATGGAATCTAAAATAGCACAATTCCCCCCAGGCAGATCACTCTATGCCGCAGACTTTGGGGGTGGAACCAGGAGAGGGCAGGGTTTGGGGAGGGGAGGGGCCTCAGCATGGTACAATGCCATAGACTCCACCCTTCAGAGCAGCCTTTTTTTTCCAGGGGAGCTGATCTCTGTCAGCTGGAGATCAATTGTAGAAGCGGGAGATCCCCAGGCCCCACCTGGAGGCTGGCAACCCCAAATCACGACCTGCCTTCTGAAAACAGCAGGGCGGGAAAAAGAAGCTGAAGGGGGGGCAGGACGGTTGCAGCCAGAATCTCCGGTCTCGTTGCAGCTTCCGTGGTTAGAAAAGAATGGTGGACGGCTGCCACGCTAAACCCCCGGTACTCAGATGGAAGAGTGTCTGTTTCAGCCCGTTCCCTCTGTAGAACATGATGCTCCCCCCACACACACACACACCCAACCGTTTGGGAATCCCTGCAAAAAATGCCGCTCGGTGTTTTGCATGGCTCAAAATTTGTTCTATGTTTTTTGGTAAAGGAAATGGTTTAATTGGTTTACAAACCCTTTTTTAGAAGCCAGGGCTGGCCAAGCTATTGCGGGGTAAGTGAATAAAATGCTCACTCTTCCTGTATGCTTAAACTGAGTGTTGATAGGAGAGGAGTTTGCCCAGGCAGCAGTCTTGGGTATGAGACTTGTCACAAGGAGGCAAGTGTTTCCGGTTTTCATCTCAGAAATGTTGGAGGGTTGACATCGTGGGGTGGAGTGGAGTGGAGTGGAGTGGGGGAGACTCTCCAGGGAAGAAAAGCCAAGTCTAAAGTAATCATTGCAAGAAGGAAGGGAAATGGGTAGTGGGCCAAGGTTATATTTTTGGTTATGAATTGGGCAGTGAGAGAAGTATTGTTAGCGCATTAAAGGATGGGGAGGGGCTGTGGCTCAGGGGAAGAGCCTCTGCTTTGCATGCAGGAAGCCCCGGGTTCAATCCCCGGCATCTCCAGCGAAAGGACCTCAGAGTAGGTGATGTGAAAGGCCCCTGCCTGAGACCGTGGAGAGCTGCGGCCAGTCTGAGTAGACAGTACCGACCTTGATGGACCCAGGGTCTGATTCAGTAGAAGGCAGCTCCGGATGTGTGACATTGTTCTGAAGTTTCATGTCAAAGTAACAACTACCAAGACATTTCCTTTTAAGAAAATTTCTCCCAGAAGCCCAGTCTCTAAGTCGTTGTGTGACCGGGCAGGGTGTGTGTTTTGTGCGTGTTTTAAGTTCTGAATGCTTTCTTTCTTAACACTTTTTAAACCAAATTTACAACCTGCAATATGGAGCTAGGGGGAAACTAGAGTCTTGAGACTTCTTCTTGTGGCCATTAGTGGGACTTTAAAGTGTGTGTCTTTGACTGGATCGTGCCCAAGGTATCAAATTTTTTAAAAAATTCAGGAAGCAATATTCAACTTGAGTAGTGGAGAACTGTGAAGGATTTGACACTGTGTCAGTGGTTGGTTGCTGTCAAAGATGTGAACGTCCTTCTCTAGGAGATGGCTACAGAGACCTAATTTGAATTTACTCCAGTCTGGACCCATTTATTTTGGTGGACTTAAGGTTGCCAGGTCCCACCCAGTGGTGGTGGGGGGGACAGGTTAGCCAAATCTAGGTTGGGAAAATCCTGGAAATTTGAGGGTGGAGCCCAGGCCCATAGCTATGGTAGAGCTTTTGGGGGCGCCACCCCCTTTCTTAAAGGCGCAGCCCCACAAGAATTTCTCCTGTAAATGTTTTTTTCAATCATTTTTGAACATTTTTAAAAGGCGTGTACTTCTTTAAGTGGGCTGCAGTGGCTCGGTGGTCAAGATGCTGAACTGCAAATCAGAAGGTCGGCAGCTTGGTAGTTTGAGACCCGAGTGCCGTGTGACCGAGTGAGCTCCTGTCTCTGGCCCCAGCTCCTGCCAACCAAGCAGTTCAAAAGCAAGAAATTGCAAGTAGATAAACAGGTACCGCTTCAGTGGGAAGGTAACAGCATTCCGTGCGCCTCAGCATTTAGTCATGCCAGCCACATGACCACAGAAACGTCTTTGGACAGTGCTGGCTCTTCGGCTTGGAAACAGAGATGAGCACCGCCCCCTAGAATCGGATTCGACTGGCTTTCGAGCAAGGGAAACCTTTACCTTTACTTACTCCTTTAAGCAGAGTGGGATGCTGTAGTTGACTAATTCCTGCACTGAGCAAGGGGGTTGGTCTCCTTTAAGAGCGTTTTTCTGCCTAAGTGTTAGCTCTCTTGACTATAGAAGTCATCATCCCCACCTGCCGGCTTGTTATCAGAATTGATGCTTAGGCTGGCAGGAGTGATTAACTTGCAGCAGCTGAGAACTGTCGTCTAAAGTGGCTGACAGCTTGCTGTTTAGAGATCTATCCTGGTAAAACAGCTTTCTATTGGCTAAATGGTTAATAGGCTATCGGTGATTGCTAGCAGAAGAACACCAATGTAGACTAGACAGTATGAGAAGACTTAGAGAGAGAAGAGTAGCTGAGTCGTAATCTTCAGAATCCTGGCTTTTCTTTCTGCACTGAGAACTTCAGCCACACCAGAAAAACAATCGCCCCTCAAGCCACAAAATCCCGGCTACAGGCCTGGTGGAGCCTGGGAAGGACAGGGACTTCAGTGGGGTACAATTCCACTCGCCAAAGCATCCATTTTCTCCAGGGGAACTGATCTCTGTAGTCTGGAGATGAGCTGTAATTCTGGGGGATTCCCCAGGCCCCACCTGGAGGCTGGCATCCCTAGCTTAGAGTGGAGCAACTCAGCATAGGATCGGAGAGGGGAATCAGAGTGACCAGTGGGGACTTTGCAGGAGGGGGACAATGGCCATCAAAGGAGGCGTGGGAGGCAGGGAGAGGCAGGGACTGTTCCGTGGCAGGAAAATGCTTCCTTGTGATTAGTTTGCTTTTCTGAGTATTGCCTAACAGTGCAATCCTAAACAGAGCTATACCCTTCTATGTCCATGGACATCGATGGGCTTGGAAAGGCATAGCTCTTTTTAGGATTCTGCAGCAAGTGACCTCCGATTGATATCTGGCACCTTGGAAGTCACTGTCAAAAGAAAATCCACTAAGTGTAGAATTGCGGCATAAAATTAAGGCAGTTTTAACTTCAGTAAGCAAAGACTGACCTGGATAGCCCCGGCCAGCCTGATCTTATCAGATCTCGGAAGCCGAGCAGGGCCGGCCCTGGCTAGTACCTGGATGGGTGACCTCCAAGGAATACCAGGGTTGCTATGCAGAGGCAGGCAATGGCAAACCACCCCGGAATGTCTCTTGCCTTGAAAACCCTGAGGGTTGCCTTAAGTTGGCTGTGACTTTACTGTACTTTCCACCACCACCACCGCCAAGCAAGGACGTGTACAACTAAACAATTCCCATCTTTGGTGGGTGAAGTAGTAAGCCTGTGGTCTGAGATAAAACAGCAAAAGGACTCAAAACTACTGTAAAAACTGAGGACATCGGCCTTAACGGCTCTGTGAAATCTGAGAAGTCGAAAACCAGGTAGGAAGTTTTATATTATTCACTGATACTTTGATGTAAAATGTGTTGGCCTTAAACAGGAGTTGGCCTTGGGCATTCGGGCACCAAACTGGCCCAAAGAGAAGGCTGGGAAATGGCACCCCCTGCTGGAAACAGAGAGTGCCGTCATCTGCAGAGCGACTCCTAGTCCCAGCTATGAGTTTAGGCCGGAGTTACTTTGCCTAGGGTTGTCCTGATAATGGGCAATTTGTGCAGGTGATTATGGCAACATCCGTTCTATTGACTACTGACATAACAGTGCAGAGAGAAGGCTGCTTGTGCTGGCCACTGAATCGCTCAGTTCAACTGCAGAACTTCCCTTCTTGTCCCCTCTCTTTGAATTTCTCTTTGATCAAAATGGGATTGATTAGAAAACGGGTGCACTGGTTTCTCTCCAAGAAAAATCCCTCTTTTACAAGAGAGAAAAAAAGAAAATAAGAAGAATCAATGGCTATATCTTTAAAAACTGATTTTTTTGGGGGGGGGGGAATCCTCCTTCCCTTATCAACACCAGCTCAAAGAGAAGAAGAGCACAGGAATGCTTAGCAAATGGCGATGGTTTGGCAGAGACAATCTCTGGAGCGCCACGGTGACACTGACAGAAGCAACCATTACAGTTGTCTTTTATATAGCCATAAAAAGAACCCATGAAAAAGAACTCTAAAATACATCTATTTACTGAGGTCGCATGTATGAAAATGAAAGGGGAGGGGGGAGCCCCTGATGACAGCCGCAGCAGTAAGAGGATTAGTCCAGGTTTGTTATTCTGGTAATCTCCATATGTAAATCAGCTTTCTTTTCAGTGGAGCTGAATTGGAAGACAAAGTAGATTTGCACCGTGATCATATGTTCGTTTACCCTGAAGGATGGCTGTCACTCTGCTGAATCAATGTTAGTTGATTCATCTTATTTGAAAGAAAACATGTAGGTAACTTGATTAGATCTGCACATATTTGCATATAACGGTGCAGCTGTTCAGGGGGTGGAGAACATGCCTCCTGTGTTTGGAGATGCTGTGATCTGGATGGCCCAGGCTAAGCCCAGTCTTGTCAGATTTCAGAAGCTAAGCAGGGTTGACCCTGGTTAGCACTTGGATGGGAGACCACCAAGGAAGAACAGGGTTGCTATGCAGAGGAAGACAAGACCAAAACACCTCTGAACATCTCTTGCCTTGAAAACCCTACGGGGACCATAAATCAGCCACAACTTGACAATACTTTCCACCACCACCACCACACGCGGGCTGTAGCAAACAGAAGTAGCATTCCCTTCTAAATATTCACTCTAAGCTGTGGGGTCTCGTGAGCAAAAATTCTCCTTTGTGAGCTTCTGGCATTAAATTTGTGAGCGAGCGATTTGGCTGCTGCATCAATTAGTTTGCTCTGGAGCCCTCCTTCCTGAGCTGAGACAAAAATCTGTGAGCTAGCTCACACTAACTCAGTTTAGAGGGAATACTGATCCTGCCCTAAATAACTTCATTTTCTTTTTTTAAAAATCTGCACGTTTTCATAGCCCAAAATAGCTTTAATGTTTAACTGATTAGTTGCCTCATTGCCACCTTAACTTAGAAACAAACCCCACACTGAATTCATTTGGGCTTCCTTGCAGGTCACTACATGCCCTGAATTCATTATTCTTAGTTGCAAACCCAACCAGGCCTAAGCATAGGGTTGCCAAGTTCCATCTTCACCCCCAGCGGGGCACTTTGGGGGGCATTCCCAGAGGGGGCAGGGCATCCCCAACATGATGATGTCATGTTGGGGGACATCCCAGTTCCAAGCCCCACCCCTGTGGGGACGGTTCCGCCGGCTGTGAACACTTAAAGGGGTTCCTTCAAGTGCTCTAAGAGAGCCAGCATGATGTAGTGTTTAAAGTGTCAGACTAGAAACTGGAAAACCCGGGTTCCAGTCTTCGCTCTGTCATTGATGCTTGCTGGGAGACCTTTGGCCAGTCGCACACTCTCGGCCTAACCTACCTCTCACAGAGCTCTTGTGAGGATGAAACAGAGGAGAAGAGAACAATGCTTCAGGGGGCCCCTGGGGAAAAAATACAGGATGTAAATATGTAGGGTAGGGTTGCCAAGTTGTACCTCGTCCTGAAGTGGGGGACTCCCGGGTTGATCCTGGAGCACACGCCCGGTGTGGTCGCATCACTTCCTGGTGACGTGCACGTCGGGGTGGAGTTCCCCCCGGGGCCCGATGCGGCAGCGGCGGGGAACGGGCCTCTGGGGAGGAGGTTTCCCCGCCCCCCGGGGGGACTTGGCAAGCCTAATGTAGGGTGACTTTGGCATCCAGGCCTATGTCAGCCAAGGCTGTAGGTATCCCGCTGTGATGGGGCAGAGCTACCATTTTTTTTCTGGAGGGACCTTCAAAGGGATTAAGATAAAATAAATTATGTCCCCGTAACTTCTGCCAGCCAGCTGCCCAGTGTATCTACGTAGTAGCTATGGACTATTGGATTCAGAAATGTCTACGTTGAAAAGAAGCCATGGGTTTTAAGATCAGATGAGATTTATATACTCGTAACGAATAGGGTTGTCAACCTCCAGGTGGCACATGGAGCTCCCCCCACTATTGCCGTTGATCTCCAGATGACCAAGATCAATTCCCCTGGAGAAAATGGCTGCTTTGGAGGGTGGACTCTGTGGCATCGGACCCTGCCCTGCTGTGCCCCCGCCCCTCCCCAAACCCTGCCGTTCCCAGGCTCTCCCCCCCCACCCCAAATCTCCATGTATTCCCCAACCCGGAGCTGGTAATCCTAGTAATGAATGAAACCAGTAACAAGTTCCCCAACTACCCTTTTCCTTAGAATCCTAGCATCACAGAGCTGGAAGGGGCCATATACAGGCCATCTAGTCCAACCCCCTACTCAGTGCAGGATCAGCCTAGAGCAGTGATGGCGAACCTTTTAGAGACCGAGTGCCCAAACTGCGACCCAAAACCCACTTATGTATCGCAAAGTGCCAACACGGCAATTTAACCTGAGTACTGAGGTTTTATTTTAGAAAAAACAACTCATACGTTAACTTAAGATTATCCAAACAAAGTAAGGAAAGCAATCCCAAATGCTTTCATGTACTTAAAATGATTTGGCAGAGAATTCGACACTTTAATGATGGTCTGGGCCTGGCTGGGGCGATGGCACGTGTGCCCACAGAGACGGCTCTGAGTGCCACCTCTGGCACCCGTGCCATAGGTTCGCCACCACTGGCCTAGAGCATCCCTGACAAGTTGTCAGGTTCCACAGCCAACAACGGAGTACACGCTTCACAGAAAGGTTATACTTTATTGAAGAGCTATAGACGCAGTAACAAAGGCACTGTTAAGAATGGCGTTGCCCCTACAAGCATAATGGGATATAGGGTATTCGTATGCACACACACCCCTTCCTTAGGTCAATTAGCCACATTCCCGCACGTGGGAGAAGAAGCCCCTGGCCGTTAGAGCCGAAGCTGGGGACCGAAAGCGCTCCCACGGTTCCCCTGATTCCCAGACACTACACAGCACCTGCAAGGCCATAGATAAGCAAGCGTTACAGAAGCTAAAAAGGAATGCAGCAGTCCTGGCAAGCTAACACACACACACCCAACCCTTATGGCAGCATAGCTGACACAAGTGTCCGTCCAGCTGCTGCTTAAAGACCGGCAGTGAGGGGGAGCTCACCACCTCCGTAGGCAGCCGATTCCATAGATGCACAACTCTTACTCTAAAAAACGTTTTTCCTAATATCCAGTCAGTACCTTCCTGCCCTTAATTTATGCCCATTATTATGAGTCCTCTGCTGCCAACAGGAATAGCTCTGAGTGACAGCCCTTCAAATACTGAAAGAGAGCCATCATGTCCCCCCTCAACCTCCTCTTCTCCACGCTGAACATTCCCAAACCCCTCAGCCTTTCCTCATAGGGCTTGGTCTTCAGGCTTTCCTTTTTTAAGCATCATGTCTTGGTCACTGTTCCAATAGATAGTGGGGCTTTTTCCGCCCGAGATGCTGATCCAATGATTTGAAAAATCCAACCTGGGCATATGGACAGAGTTGGGGGGGGAGAGAGAGAGATCATATTTATAGGACTTAGTATGTTAACACTTTTCAGTCTCTCCACTCCGGCTATGCCTTTGACTGCAACGTAGCTGCTTTCTCCGGGGCTAGGGTTCCCATTTGCTGGCTTATGGCAGGAGACCTCCTGCCAATTATAGCCCTTGCCCGCCAATGATCTGCTAATCAGCAGGCAGAAACAGGGGCCAAAGGGGCAATGCGATTGTCTTTGGGAGAAATTGAAAAGAAAACGACAGCCTTGTTTCTCTACGGGAAGTTCTGACCATAGAGTTCCTGCTCCTGGTGATTCCTAGAGTTACATGGAAGTTTCTTGAGCAGCTCTACAATTACCAGGAGCTCTACAGTAAGATTATCATAGAGTTTCTGGCAATTGCTAGAGCCCTGGTCCCTTCCCACTGGCCAGGAAATGCCAGGAACTCTGTGGTCAGAAGAACTTCCAGTAAGTAGCTGAGGCCTTATTTTTATTTTTTATTTTTCTCCAGGGACTCCCCCACCCCTACACACAGCTCTCCTACTGGTTTTCCAGGTACCCCTCCCAACCAAAAACAGATGATTGTCCCAGAGAGATCTTCCATTTCCAGGGAAGCCAAGCACCACCCCGCTCTCTCACCCTCGTTCAAACCCTGTTGGTTCTGGTAGAACCTGAAGGCATGCAAAGGACTCCACTCCCCCCTCGTGTGCGTGTGCGAAAGGGACCCACAGGAATTTATTTTTCCTGGCCCCTCCCCAACCATTACCATACCTGGGCCTCCACTCCACCTGTCTCCCCCCAGCCTTCCCCCTTTTAGTGAATCCTTTGTTTCTCATGGACCCCTCATGCCACCGCCCCATCTATATCCTCGTTTCTCTAACTGAAGAACCATCAAACTCGTTCACATCCAACATACCGCAGGATCAATAGAGTGATTAAAATATGGAATTCCCTGCCAGAGGATGTAGTGATGGCTGCAGGAATAAACAGCTTTAATGGGGATTAGATAGATTCTCAGAGGGTAAGACTCTAGCCATGGTGACTGAGGGAAACCTCCACATTCAGAGGCACTAAACCTCTGAATCCCAGAGCCAGATGTCAGGGGAAGGCCTCGGCCTCTCTGCCCTGTTGTTGGCCCTCCAGAGAAACTGGCTGGCCACTGTGTGAGACAGGATGCTGGACTAGATGGACCATTGGTCTGATCCAGCAGGGCTCTTCTTGTGTTCTTAGGAAGGCCTCAGCCTCTATACCCTTTTGCTGGCCATCCAGAGGAATTGGGTGGCCACTGTGTGAGACAGGATGCTGGACTAGATGGACCATTGGTCTGATCCAGCAGGGCTCTTCTTGTGTTCTTAGGAAGGCCTCAGCCTCTATACCCTGTTGCTGGCCATCCAGAGAAACTGGGTGGCCACTGTGTGAGACAGGATGCTGGACTAGATGGACCATTGGTCTGATCCAGCAGGGCTCTTCTTGTGTTCTTATCTGTGACAAGAAACCTGCTAAAAGCTGCCCATGTTTCTCCTTCTCGCTTCAGAGTAACCAGATGCCAAGAAGGGATTCTTCATAGTTGTGGAGAGAAAGTGCATTTTGAAAGGTGCAGCGTATCAGGAAGAACTGGCAATGAACCTCCTCTATACAACTTGCCCTGTGCTTGTGGTCACACACCCCCTCCCCACCTGCATACTAGGCTTAGCCGGAACCCTAGCCCCTGAGGCTTCAGAAGTCCCTGAAGACTCAACATTTGGAATTCACTGCCAGAGGGTGTAGTGATGGCCACAGGCACAGACAACTTTAAAAGGGGGTTAGACAGGTTCATGGAGAACAGGTCTGTCAGTCGCTAGTAGCCATGGTGACTGACGGGAACCCTCACATTCAGAGGCCATAAACCTCTGAATCCCAGTTTCAGAAGGCAACATCATGGGAAGGCCTCAGCCCTCCAGAAAAAAGGGTTTGGCCTCTGTGTGAGACAGGATTCTGGGCTAGATGGACCACTGGTTCAATCCAGCAGGACTCTTCCTATATTCTTATACTCCTCGTTAAAAATGAAAAACTGGCAAAAGCGGAACGTGCCCACCAGTGTGTGTGACCCATTTGAGGGCCCTGGCCTAGACCAATGGCCTAATGGAAATCATGAGCCCTCAGAACACAGCCGGAGCTACAGAAATGCCACTAGAGTGCCGTGAGGCTTAGAAAGGGGCAGGTGAGGGGAACGCATTAGCTCTGTGGAGAAGATTATAGTAATTTGCTGCCATTAACTCAGTCTAGAGGTAGGCTAATCCCAAAGATCTCTTGTGCCGGGGGTCCAATTCAAGCCGCCTTTATGCAAATACAGTAGGTGACCCGCCTTTCTCTCCAAGCCAACAGCTGCCATTCAAGCGGGCTTGTGAGAAAGGGCCTGTGTCACGAGTCCAAAGTGTGACGCAGCACAGTGCCACAAAGGAGAGTGTAAGAAAAAGGCAGGCGGACATCCTAAAAAGGTGGCCGAAGCGGCCAGAAAGCACATTCGCTGCATTCTGAAGCCTTTGTTTTCAGGGCAGAGAGGAAGCCTTCCACCGTACTTTGAATATGCAGGGTGCAGGAAGCATTTTGGTAATAGGCGTTTTGTCTCCCAGCCCCTTTGTTATGAGGAGTAGGGTTACCAGGTCTGGGCTGGAAAATACCTGGGGACTTTGGGGGTGGATCCGGGAGAAGGCGGGGTTTGGGGAGGGGAGGGGCCTCAGCATGGTCGAATGCCAGAGAGTCCACCCTTCAAAGCAGCCATTTTCTCCAGGGGAGCTGATCTCGGTCATCTGGAGATCAATTGTAAAAGCGGGAGATCTCCAGGCCCCACCTGGAGGCTGGCAACCCAAATGGGGAGGCTTAAACCCAGCTTGTCTGCATGAACAGGTCTGCCACACACCTAAATGTTGTATGAATGGATGGTCACAGGAGTGCATTAGTCATGTGTCAGCCACAACACCTGGCAATCGTTCTTAGGGTTCCCAGCCTCTCGGTGTTGGCTGGAGATCTCCCACTATTACAACTGATCTCCAGGTATTTCCCAAGCCAAAGTTGGCAACCCTAATACCTACTGAAGTCAGGAAGACAGAAACAGAAGAGAATTACACCTCTTTTTTTTTTTTGTAAAAGGAAGGAAAAGCTCTCCTGCCTCTCCGAGAGTTCACCAGTGAGTTCTCACTTTATTCATAAAAGCAAACCAAGAAACCTTTCAGGACGCCAGGGAATTGTGGGAATTCAGTGGGGTCTGCTCTCAGGAAAGTGTTCTTTTAGAATGGCAGCATAAGTTACTCATTGATCGTACTGGCTGTAGAACAACTAGGAAATACCTAGAGCCAGGGGACTTTTCGTAGAAAAAGAGCTGCAGGAGCTCATTAGCATAAGGTATGCTAATGAGCTACTAGGCTATTAGCATAATAGCTCATTAGCATATGCCACACACCCGGACACCGGACATCACTGGAAGTGATGTCAGAAGGGGAAGCAAAAGGGGGGGAGGCATCTTCAAAAGCCTACACTTCCCTTCCCCAGCTGGCTTGCGGCGGGGAAATGAAGAAAGAAGGGGTTTAAAGTTGGGCCACAGAAGGAGGAAAGAGGGAAGGAAGGAGAGAGAGAGTAGAGAGAACAAAAGAAGAAAGGAAAGAGGGAAAGAAAGAAAAGGAAAGAAGGAAAGAAAGGGGATAAAAAGAGAGAAGGAAAGAGGGAAAGAAAGAGAGAGAAGGGAAGAAGGAGGGAAAGGATCCCTCACGCGGGTCGCTCACTTACTGCAGCGCTCCAGCGTGGGCCCCAGGAGGCCAGCGATGGGCCTCCTCGGGGCTGCAGCGCTCTAATGCAGGCCCCGGGAGGCTGGCAGCGTGGGGAGCTGGGGGCAGGGCTTGCTGCCACCGCCATTTGTGCCAGCTCCTGGGCTGCCAGAGCGGCACTCCAGTGCGCTCCGGTGCAAAAGACCCCTTCATAGAGATTTTGGGGGTGGAACCTGAAGCAGGTGGGGTTTGGGGAGGGGAATAACTTTAGTGTGGTATAATGCCATAACAGTCCACTTTCCAAAGTGGCCATTTTCTCTAGGTGAACTGATTTCTGTTGCCTGGATATCAGTTGTGACTTGGGTTGCCAGGTGGCTTACTGTCTGCCAGTGGGGCGCTCCAGGCTGCTCCCCGGGACCTTCTGCCACACGTGTGAAGCATGTGCACTGCGATGACATCACCCAGAGGCGACATCAGTGCATCAGGCATGTCATGCAGAGGATGCGCTAGCATTTGGCCAAAAACTCAATGGTCACCATAGAGTTTTTAGCCAAGTGCTAGAGCGTCCCCCACATGACATGCCTGGCATGATGACATCACTTCTGGGTGACATCACTGCTCTGGCACATTAGGCGTGGAAGAGGTCTTTCGGGACTGGGCTCCCCCGTCAGTCAGCTGGCTGGCGGTGGAAATCGGGAGAACCCTGAAATCGGGAGAACCGCTGCAACCCTAGTCATAATAGTAGGAGATCTCCAGCCACCACCTGGAAGTTGGCAAGTCTCAGTGGGGCAGATGGGTGTCGCTTAACTGTTCATTACTGGATCCATGGGTAGTAGGGTTCCTCTATGGTGGAAGCTAATTCTACCATAGAGATTTTGCCCACAAACCAGAGCGTCGCCCCCGATGTGCCTACGTCACTTCCAGGGGGGGATGCAGTCATGCCACTTTTTTTCCCGGCTTCTTCCCTCCCTGCTCCCAGTAAGTTCACCCCCATCCCCTGCTGGCTGGTCCAACGGACCTGGCAACCCTAGTTTGGGGCAACCATGTCCCTGCTGACAAAGTTTACATGCCTGTATTTCTGCCCCTCCCCCCGTTTCTTACTCAACCCCGTCATGTTCACTGATCCACTTCCCCTGGAAGAAATGGCAGCTTCAGAGGGTGGGCTCTATGGCAACACATCTCGCTGAGCTCCTCCCCCTAACTCCTCCTACAAATCTCCAGGAATTTCCCAACCCGGAGGTGACAACCCTACCTAAAGCAGTCTTTAGTTAGCCGTTTGTGGACAGCAGGCAAGAGGACAGGTCTACGTGTCGAGCATCTAGAAAAGAAAGCAACTTCACCACCACCCACGTTATTTAAAAAAAGAAAGAATGGAAATATTTTTTCTCTTAAAATTAAATTTTAAATGCATATTTGCAAGAGATTGAATAACTATAAAATCATTCTGTTTTCTATGAGAATTTTTTTAAAAAAAACCTCCGTGTGCTCGAGGGAACCTTCAGCCTCCCAGGCATCAGTCACATAACATACAATTTAGGCAATAATAAAATCACTTAGCAACCCATCATAAGAATGGTGAATTGTGAGGGGGGGGGGAATAAATCTGAACGGTTGATCTTTATTCAGGTTGCATTTTCCTCTGTATAGAATTCTCCTACTTTTATGTTCCTTCGATGCTTTGTACAATCACATGTGAAAACCTAGGGTGAAACCTCAATAAAAGAAGATCAGAAAACATGCAGTAGTGAGGTATTGTGTTTATTATGGTCTGGAAGCAAAGTGTTGTGCATTTTTTTTTCTTTTATAGGTGTTTGGGGTTTTTTTTAAAAAACCCCCCCCCACCAATATAGGGTTCCCAGGCCGAACCAATATAAGGTTGCTGAACCTGGCAACTGGCAGAAGGGTTGGAGGCAGGAATACAGCAGTGTGTGACATTGGCTGTGTCCCTAGGTCACTTTCGGGGGAAATCCGGAAGTGACATAGTAGCTCTAGGAATCATCAGAAACTCTATAATTTTACCACAGAGTTTCTGGCATGATTCCTAAAGTTACCCTGTCTCACTTCCAGGGACATAGCAACAAAAACTGCCAGCAGGAGGCCTCCTTCCATAGCAGGAGGCCTGGCAGCCCAACATGAACATATAGTCCACATGCAGAAACCATAAACTAAAGTGTTGAACCTGGATTTGGACTGTACCACTTCAGACAGCAAGCAGGGACTCCCGTAACTGACTGTTCCTCCACACACACATACAAAATGCGGAAAACCTGATTCCAGCTTCTGTTTATGTTATGTAGGTGCAGGGATTTGGGGAGCAGTGATGGAGAAGTATTTAAAATATAATACCTGATGCTGTACAATCCAGACTCATGTTAGCTAACTCAGTGAAAATTAGGTCCGAGTGATATTCTCACATTGGTGAATAACCTGTTTTGCAAAAGGAAAATCACCACTTGTAGAGAAAGGTGTGCTCCTAAATATTTTTGAGTTTAGGACAAGGAAAGTGTGCATAGTTTTAAAAACCACTCTAAAATAATACTGCCATTGATACACATAAAAAGTGAAGGATTTCGCTTCGATCCAGTGAACCGCAAAAGCCACAGATACTATGGCTGACAGCTCTCAGCTGGGAAATACCTGAAGATTTTGGGGGTAGAGTCCAGAGAGGGCAGGGTTTGGAGACTGGGGAGGGGGGAGGGGCCTCAGCAGGGATGTGATGGCACAGAGTCCACCCTCCAAAGCAGCCATTTTCTCCATGGGAACTGATCTTGGTCATCCAGAGATCAACTGTAATAGTAGTAGGATTGCTATCCCCCCCCCCGATGGGGGCAGGGGTTCCCCTGCTTTGGGGGGGCCCAATCTGCCACCACCCAGCTGGCCAGTGGGGGAGCCCTGCCCCTGAGCAGCCCCGTACACACCTGCACATACCCGGCGCAATGATGGCACCCAGAGGTGACCTCATCCTACAGGGGACACTCTAGCATTTGGGGGGGAACTCTATAGTGATCATAGAGTGTCCCCCCAAATGCTAGATCATCCCCCGCGTGACGCACCCTCCATGATGATGTCACTTCTGGGTGACATCATCATGGTGCGCGCACAAAGTATGCCTGCCAGAAGACCCCAGGAAGAAGACAGGAGCCCCCTGCTGGAATGTGGTAAGGACCTGGCAACCCTAAATAGTAGGAGACCTCCAGGTGCTACCTGGAGGTTGGCAACCCCAGCAGATGCCCTTAGAAACTTATCAGAGCCTTGTTGGAAAGTAGGACTTCCCTGATCTTCAGACTATAGGGACCAGTTCGCACTGGGTTCCCACCCTCCCCTGACACTGCCCCCAAATCTCCAGGAATTTCTCGCCCCGGAGCTGGCAGCCTTATTGGACAGAGTGTTCCACAAGAACTTAGCAGACACAGGATTGCACAGACTCCTGCCTTTCCTCCTTGCTGACACAGGGCAGACTTGACCAAATGCAATGTCACAGACCCTTCTGCAGAACCACACCCGTCACCTGCTCCATTAAAACCTCCTGCCAGATCCTGGTTTGTTCGGAGCTATGGCTGGAACTTCCAGCAAGCACATTGTGGATTAGGGCTTGTCATACTCAGTGCCATAAGCTGCCTCCGCACTGAAGGAACCAACTGAGGCTAGAGTGAGCACCTGAACAGTGCTTTGTCAATTCAAACATCACATCAAAGCCTAGTTAGCACAAACCTCTTTTAAACCGTCGCTTCCAATTTCCATTTGCTGACCCATCACCAACTGGGACCTGGCAATTCTAACATAAAACAACCCCTGCTTCCTTAACTAGGGTTTCCTGTGATGTCTGAATTCAGCCAGCATGTCCGATGTGCTGAGATGTTTGGTTTGTGTCTCGTCTCTGGTGCTGCGCTGAATCTTGCTGCCCAAGAGACAGGGAGAAGAGTGACAGCGAAACAGAATATTCAGCATGCTTGGAAAGGTAACTGTCAAGCGCACGAAGGGCCCGAAGTTTTAGGAAGCAAATTGCAACAAAGATATATTACAATACAGCTCTTCAGAAACTGCTGCTGTTGACAGAATTCTCTGGGGACAAGATTATGATTGCAATAAAACTGATTTCTTTTCTTTTTTAAAATCCTGGCTCTGCACTTACCTGCAAGGCAGAATTTAATTTGTACCTCAGCTGCATAAAAGCTAAACATCTGCCTGTCAAAATATGGAAACTGTTAATGTGCTGTTATGTTTGCCATGTACCAGCTATGACAAACCTAACCTCTGATTACAGTAAAGCATGGTATGAAAAGCGGTGAGTGGAAACCCTGAGTTTTTATGTGGAGAGATTGTGGCCAGAACTTCCTTCCAGAATGACCCATGGCCGTTGAGATCATTCTAGAAGTAATTTCACATTAATTGAAAAGCGAATTTGCTCTGGTGCCGGCCAAGCACAAGAAACCTTGCCTCAAAAACTGATAAAAGTTCACTTCAGCCTCTGAATTTTCATAGCAAAACTTCAGCCGTCAGTGAAATCCAACCACAAATGGACAGAGAGAGAGAGTCCAAGAACCAAATGAGATGCGGTCGGGCAGACATCTCTGTGCCCGCGTGTGTGTCTCTCCCATTCCTTTATAAAATCAGGGAGTTTATTTTTTTACCACAAATGGGGTTGTCGAATAAATGGAGGTGAAGCCTCCCACCTCCCTGTGGTCTGTTGCCACAGACTTGCTTTTGCTCCATGTCTGGTTTGGATGCGGGCAGTGAACTAGGCGGAGGAGCGCAGAGACTAAAGCCACAGAGCGCACAAAGGTTAGGGGAGAAAGTAATTTTGTCTTTCTGTTCCTTTTAGAAATTAGAGACGTGAGCAGGAGTATTTCTCTGGTCACACCACCCAAGCCACTGCTTGGGGAGTGGGGGGGGGGTTTCAGTGAGCAGGGTGCCAACGTAAAGTTGCTAACTCTGAGGTGGAAAATTCCTAGAGATTTAGTGGTGGAGCCTGGAGAGGGCAGGGCTTGAGGAGGACCTTGGTGGGGTACGATGAGGGTGGCCCGGTCCCTCCTGGCCACTGGTGGGGGGGTGGGGGGGCAGGGTTGCCAGCTCCTGGTTGGGAAACACTTGGAAATTAGGGGATGGAGCCTGGGGAGAACAGGGACTTCAGCGGGATATAATGCCACAGAGTCCACCTTCCAGAGCAGCCATTTTCTTCTGCTATCTGTCGTCTGGAGATCAGCTGTAATCCCAGGAGGTCTCCAGCCGCCACCTGGAGGCTGTCAATCCTGTTGCCAGGTCACCCCTGGCCACCGGTGGGGGATGGGGGTGGTGTAGGGTTGACAGCTCTGGCAGAACTATGACTTGCCCAAGGTCATCCAGCCAGGTGCAAGTGGAGGAGTGGGGAATCAAACCCGGTTCTCCCAAATTATAGTCTGCGCACTTAACCACTAGACTGGGAAACTCCTAGAGATTTGGGGGTGGAACCTGGGGAGGACAGGGACCTCAGAGGGGTACAATGCCATAGAGTTCACTTTCCAAAGTATCCATTTCCTCCAGGGGAAATGATCTCTGTAAACTGGAGAGAGGGTTGCCAGCTCTGACCAAAAAAAAAATAGCCCCATCACAAGTGTTAACTAGGTACCAGTATAAGAACAGAAGACAGCCAAAAGAAAAATGGCGCAGAATAGAAAGTTTAACATCCTATCTATTAGTGTTAACGGACTTAATAATCCTCAAAAGAGACAAAAGACATTTCACCAAATACTAAAATTACAGGCAGATATAATATGTTTACAGGAGACCCATATTAAAAAAGATTCTACGAAGTACTTGAAATATAAAAAATTAGGACAGGTTTTTGTTGCTTCGGTTGATAAGAAGAAAAGAGGTGTTGCAATATATATTAAAGTTTTTTTCCCCCCGGAACTACTTTATGCCTCAAATGATGGTAGAATACTAGCTGTAAAAATTAGAAATCAAGGTAAAGATACTGTTATAATTAATGTCTACGCACCAAATCGGAATCAAGAGACCTTCTTCAAGGATTTACACGAAATTATATCTAGAAATAATGCTGAAAACATATGCCTCATAGGGGATTTTAATGCGGTAGTAGACCCAGGAATAGATAGAAAAAGCAGGAAAACTAGAAAAAAACCAGGTTTGACCTTGCCAAATAATTTCTTTCATATAGCAGAAGAATTTAACCTGATTGATGCCTGGAGAACCAGGAATCTGGGGAACAAAGACTTTACTTACTATTCATCACGGCACAACTGCTGGTCTAGATTAGATATGGCGTAGATGACAATGACAATGGAGTTAATAGAAGCAGACATTTTACCAAAGACATTTGCTGACCGTAATCCTCTCCTATTATTCTTTAAACAAAGACAAAGGTCACCAAGATGGCGAATGAATATTGGACTGCTAAGAGATCAAGAATTTGTAAAAAAGACTAGAGTGGAAATACAAGATTCTTTCAAAAGAAACATACAGCCTGATATGCCCATAGAAACAGTCTGGGAAACTTTCAAAGCTTATATAAGACGATGGTTTATAAGTGAAGAAGCTTGGAAAAAGAAACGCAAAAAGGAGAAATATGAAAAAATAGGAAGATTAATAAAGTTAGAAGAAGATAAGCTTAGCATAGGGGACTGGAATGCTAAAGTAGGAAGTCAAAAGGTAACCGGAATAACAGACAAGTTTGGCCTTGGAAAGCAAAATGAAGCAGGGCAAAGGTTAACAGAGTTTTGTCAAGAGAACACACTGGTCATAGCGAACACCCTTTTCCAACAACCTAAGAGGCGACTCTACACATGGACATCACCAGATGGGCAACACCGAAATCAGATTGACTATATAATTTGCAGTCAAAGATGGAGAAGCTCTATCCAGTCAGTAAAAACAAGACCTGGAGCTGACTGTGGCTCAGATCATGAGCTACTCATTGCAAAATTCAGACTTAAACTGAAGAAAATCGGGAAAACCACGAGGCCATTCAGGTTTGACCTAGATCGCATCCCTGATGAATATACAGTAGAGGTGAAGAATAGATTCAAGGGTCTGGATTTGATAGATAGAGTGCCTGAAGAACTATGGACGGAGGTTCGTGACATTGTACAGGAGGCAGCAATCACCACCATCCCAAAGAAAAAGAAATGCAAGAAAGCAAAGTGGCTGTCTGATGAGGAAAGAAGGAAAGCGAAAGGCAAAGGTGAAAAGGAAAGATTTACCCAACTGAATGCAGATTTCCAGAGAACAGCAAGGAGAGATAAGGAGGCCTTCCTGAATGAACAGTGCAAAGTAATAGAAGAAAACAATAGAATGGGAAGGACTAGAGATCTCTTCAAGAAACAAAGTAATAGAGGAAAACAATAGAATGGGAAGGACTAGAGATCTCTTCAAGAAAATTGGAGAAATGAAGGGAGTGTTCCATGCAAATCTGGCCACGATAAAGGATAAAAACGGTAGGGACCTAACAGAAGCAGAAGAGATTAGGAAAAGATGGCAAGAATACACAGAAGAACTATACAAAAAAGACCTCGATGTCCTTGACAACCACGACGGTATAATCACTGACCTCGAGCCAGACATCCTGCAATGTGAAGTTAAATGGGCCTTAGAAAGCATTACTAGCAACAAAGCTAGTGGAGGTGATGGTATCCCAGCTGAGCTATTCAAAGTCTTAGAAGATGATGCTGTTAAAGTGCTGCACTCCATTTGCCAGCAAATTTGGAAAACGCAACAGTGGCCACAGGATTGGAAAAGATCAGTATACATTCCAATCCCAAAGAAGGGCAACGCCAAGGAATGTTCAAACTATCGCACAATTGCACTCATATCACACGCTAGCAAGGTCATGCTCAAGATCCTACAAGCTAGGCTTCAACAGTACGTGGATAGAGAACTACCAGAAGTACAAGCTGGGTTTCGAAGAGGTAGAGGAACTAGAGATCAAATTGCCAACATTCGCTGGATTATGGAGAAAGCAAGAGAGTACCAGAAAAATATCTACTTCTGCTTCATTGACTATGCTAAAGCTTTTGACTGTGTGGATCACAACAAACTATGGCAGGTCCTTAAAGAGATGGGAGTACCAGACCACCTCACATGTCTCTTGAGAAACCTGTATAAGGGCCAAGAAGCGACAGTTAGAACCGGATACGGAACAACTGATTGGTTCAGCATAGGAAAAGGAGTACGACAAGGATGTATACTGTCACCTTGCTTATTTAATATATATGCAGAGTACATCATGCGAAATGCTGGCCTGGATGAATCACAAGCGGGAATTAAGATTGCTGGGGAAAAGATCAACAACCTCAGATATGCAGATGATACCACTCTAATGGCTGAAAGTGAAAAGGATCTAAAGAGCCTCTTGCTCAGAGTAAAAGAGGAGAGCGCAAAAGTGGGCTTGAAGCTCAACATCAAAAAAACTAAGATCATGGCATCCGGCCCCATCACTCCTTGGCAAATAGAAGGGGCTAAAGAGCCTCTTGCTCAGAGTGAAAGAGGAGAGCGCAAAAGTGGGCTTGAAGCTCAACATCAAAAAATCTGCATCCTGCCCCATCACTCCTTGGCAAATAGAAGGGGAAGTCATGGAAGTAGTGACAGACTTCACGTTCCCGGGATCCCAGATCACCGCAGACTGTGACAGCAGCCATGAGATTAAAAGACGCCTGCTCCTTGGGAGGAAAGCGATGGCGAACCTAAACAGCATGATAAAAAGTAGAGACATCACCCTGCCAACAAAAGTCCGCATGGTCAAAGCAATGGTATTCCCAGTAGTCATGTATGGCTGCGAGAGTTGGACTATAAGGAAGGCCGAGTGCCAAAGAGTAGATTCTTTTGAACTATGGTGCTGGAGAAGACTCTTGAGAGTCCCTTGGACTGCAAGAAGATCAAATCAGTCGATCCTAAAAGAAATCAACCTTGACTGTTCCCTGGAAGGCCAGATAATGAAACTGAAGCTCAAATACTTTGGCCACCAAATGAGAAGGGAGCACTCACTGGAAAAGACCCTGATGCTGGGAAAGATTGAAGGTCAAAGAAGACGGGGACGGCAAAGGATGAGATGGTTAGACAGTGTCATGAAGTTGAGCAAACTTCAGAGGACGGCGGAAGACCTGAGGCCTGGCGTGATCTGGTCCATGGGGTCGCGAAGAGTCGGACTCGACTGTGCGACTGAACAACAAGCTTAAATAAAATACTGCAGTAGAAGAAGCAAGAGAGAAACTAAATTTGTTGCAGCATAAAATGAACTTACTATTGACTCAAGAGATAGCAAAGACGATAAAATTTACCAAACATTATTTCTTTGAAAATGCCAATAAGTCATCAAGATGGTTGTCGTATAGGCTCAGAACAGAAACTGGAAAACGTGTGATAAAGTCGTTATAGAACAATAAGGGTGAGGAAAAATTTGAGATACAAGAATTAATTACTATTGCAGAAAACTTCTATAAAAACCTGTATAGAGAAGACCCCCCCAAGATGAAATACTAATAGAAAGATATCTACAACAGACCATAAACAAGAAATGCAAGGAAGACCATAAGAATATGTTGAATGAGCAAATTACTATCTGTGAAGTAATAGAGGCGATTAAAAGACAAAAGAAAAAGAAATCACCGGGTCCAGATGGTCTACCGGCAGAAATATATCAAGTTTTTAAAGAACAGATTAGTCTGCCTTCTAAAGATGTACTTCAAAATATAGGTCATACAGGGAATATGCCCAGCTCTTGGTATCAGGCACTGACCACGCTAATCCATAAACCCGATACGGAGGGAAAAGATATTAAGAACTATAGACCAATATCTTTACTGAAGGTAGACTACAAAATATTTGCAAACATGCTAGAATGAAAAAAGCCTTAATGAAAATAATACACCAAGACCAAGCAGGATTTCTACCCAGATGACAAATTAAAAATAATATACGGACAATCATAAATGTGTTAGATTTCTTTGAAGCACACCCGGAAAAACAACTGGCCTTAATGTTTTTGAATGCTGAAAAGGCCTTTGATAAGTTATCCTGGAAGTTTTTACTGCATAAATTAGCAATATGGGACTGTGGACAGAAATTTTTGACAATGGTCTCTGCAGTAAATAAGACACAAAATGCTAGAATTATAATAGAGATCTTTCCTCAAATCTTGAGATACAAAAAGGGATAAGGCAGGGCTGTCCACTATCCCCATTACTTTATATATTTGCTGTAGAATTGCTCAATGATGCAGTAAGAAATAATGTGCTGATACATGGTCTAAAGACACGAGGAGAGTGACGTTAGGACACTGAGCACACTGGGGGGGGGCACGACCATCGGAAGGAAAACCATAGCCCCCAGCGTGCTCGGTGTCCCATCACTTCCTGGTGACGTGCACATCGGGGGGGGGTTCCCCCCGGGGCCCGATCTGCCGCCGGCGGGGCACGGAGCTCTGGGACGGGGGGGTCCAATACAAAAAAGACAAAAATCATAACAAAAAATTGCTCAAATGACCAGACAAGGATGATAAAGGATGTATCAGAGATGGCAATTGTAAAAACAGTTAAATATTTGGGAATAATAATATCTAACAGGAATAGTTCATTAATAGAAAATAAGTACTATAAATTAGTGGATGAGCTTAAGAAGGATCTGTTATGATGGAATGATATACAATTGTCACTGATGGGTAGAATAGCTACTATAAAAATGTTCTTCCAAGGTTCCTGTTCCTGGCGCAAAATATACCTATATTGAAAAGACAAAAAAAAATGTATAGAGCTTGAAAAAATAACAAGGCAATTTATCTGGTATCCTAAAAGAGCTAGAATAAAGTGCAAAGTCCTACAAGACAGGAAAGAAAGGGGTGGATTTGGTCTTCCTAACTGGTATTTGTACTGCCAGGCTGCTGCACTAGATTGGATAAAAGAGTGGATTACATTGGGAAATGTAAGATTGTTAAATCTAGAGGGTCATGATTTAAGCATGAGTTGGCACGCGTATACGTGGTACGGGAAGGATAAAGTACATTCTAATTTTAGGCAACATGTGATAAGGGGGGCCCTAATAAAGATTTGGAATGATATTAAAGATAAATATTATATAAAAACTCCAAGATGGGTATCCCCCATAGAAGCATTTATAAAACCTTCCCTTACTACTGAACACGACAGAGAAACTTATGAAGGTTTATTGGATAAGGATAATAAACTGAAATCTAAGGAGATACTTTAGGATACTCTTAACATCAAATTTACTTGCTGGGAAACCTTACAACTTCAATCTAGATATGCCAAAGATGCAGTTGTGGGATTCTATATTGCTAAAACCCAATTAGACAAGTGACAAGATGATACAGAAGCTTTATAGGTTATTGATTGATTGATTGATTGATTTGGACTTTTAGGTACCACTTCAGTAGGAAGGTAACAGCATTCCGTGCGCCTTGGTGTTTAGTCATGCCGGCCACATGACCACGGAAATGTCTTCGGACAGCGCTGGCTCTTCGGCTTTGAAACGGAGATGAGCACCGCAACCCTAGAGTCGGATTCGACTGGCTTTCGAGCAAGGGAACCTTTACCTTTCCCTGTGAGCAGGGCTCGGCGGTTTACAACAGAATGGGACAATAAATAATCCGGATTAAGCTAAAACCAACCATAAAACATAATAGGAAGTCAATACATAAACAAGCTATTCCAAGGTGGCGAGGAGTTTCAACAGAAAATCGCAGCTCCCCTAACCTCCTGGGGGGGGGGCAGGTGAGGGTAAGGGGGAGACTTGGGAGCACTAGACTACTTGCTGTCCTGTCGCGGTCCTCAACCAAATGCCTGGCAGAACATCTCTGCCTTACAAACCCTGCAGAAAGGTAGTAAATCCCACAGGGCTCGGATAGTCTCCGGCAGAGAGTTCCACCAGGTGGGGGCCAGGGCCGAACCTGGAGATTTTGGGGGTGGAGCCTGAGGAGGGCGGGGTGTGTGGAGAGGAAGGATTCCCATGAGGTATGATGCATATAATCCACCTTCCAAAGCAAGCGCTTTTCTCCAGGGGAGCTGATCTCTGGAGATAGTTGTAATTCTGGAAGATTCTCAAGCCTCACCTGGAAGTTGGCAACAGATTCTCCCGCTAACCTCTGGATTTTTGCGAGCAAAAATTCGACTTTGTGAGCGACTCGCATTAAAGCTGTGAGCGAGCCATTTGGCTACTGCCTAAATTAGTTTGCTCCGGAGCCCTCCCTTCCTGTGCGAAGACAAAAATCTGTGAGCCGGAGGCTAAAAAACTGTGAGCTAGCTCACACTAACTCAGCTGAGAGGGAACACTGCTCTGTAGTCCCTCAGTTTCCTCCCAGCCATTGTCACCTTCTACCTCATAACCTGCCGGGTCCGGTTGAGTGGGAAGAGCCTACTCTGATTGGCCCGTGAAGACCAGGGCTTAAAAAAATACATTGCCAGCAATTTAACTGGGCCCTGCTAAGGACTTGTCTTTATGTGCAGACAATATGGTAAAATCCCTTCGTGATGTGTTAAGGTTGCTTTTTTTCTGCTCCAGCCGCTTGCCCGTGCAAAAAGTACACTGGGGAGAAATATTTCCCCGATTTTGTGATAACTTTCCCCAGCATAATTTTTGAATGGGAAAATGGCCCGGCGGGGGAAGGCAGGAGGCCTTTTCCTTCCCAATGGCAGAGTTACTAGTCCGTTCGGCTCCCCTTTGATTTTTAGAAGCCATTCCCCACAGTGACTGTGGGGCCTCAGGGAACACAAATTCTCTGGACCCATCTCTTTAAATGGAGTAATGTGTTGTTTGCCTCCCTGACTGAAGCCATTCATTAGAACAGACAGAACAGCCTTTACTTGAATTCAGAGAATCATTGGAAGGCGGAGTATCATGGAGAACACATGTGTCAATCCTTCACATGTCCCCTTCCCATAGGGATGCTATTCCCCACTCCCCTCAGTTGAGGAAGAAAGAAATGGCTGCCAGGCCTATAGTGTGACATCACTTCTGGGGAAAACCTGGAAGTGACATCATGCCTCTCTAGGAATTGTTGAGAATTCTATGATAAAATAAGAGATTTTTCGACTCCCAGAGAGGGCTGGCATCACTTCCAGGGAAAGTGCCACTTCTGGGTGCTGACGGCTGCCCCCCATGTCCCCCCCGCAAGTCTCCCATTGGTTGCTAGGCCAGGCCTAGCAATCCTACCTTCCCAGAACTGCAGTTTTAGCACCTAGGTGCCTTTCCCCTCTGCAGTTGAAGATGTATAACACTTGCTTCCAGGAACAGCTGTTACTTAAAATGTCTGACTTCTTTGTATGCTTAAGCAGTGCAGCCTTTAACATGAAATAATGAGCCAAAAGTGATATCAGCAAACATTTCAGCAGGGCCCCCCCCCCCAATTTCCCTATCTCTCAGATGGAGCAATGTCCCTGAAGCCTTGGTTTGGCCAATGCTAAATCATCATTAAAATATATAACGGCTTGTCTCCCTGCGTTCAGCGGCCAGTCGGTTTCCTGGAGGCCCCTCAGAGCTCCACTGACTAATTGTTCTCCCGCTGTCTTTTTCAACCCTGCTTCCAGATTTGAGATGTTAACAACTTGCACAGTGTTCTAGCAATCGGGCATTCCAGCAAACAGTGACGGAAAAGCACAGCAGTCCGGCTAGAAAACAAGGGGAAGGCTTAGACTTGCTTCCTGCAAAGATTTAGGGCGGTAGTTGGGAACCTTTTGGGGTCGAGTGCTGGAATATATGCAAATCTGGAAGGGGCGAGGGTATTCTGCATGTGACCGATCATTCGAGAGTAGCTCTGGGCTGGGAAATACCTGGAGATTTGGGGGTGGAGCCTGGGGTGGGCAGGGTTTGGGGAGGGGAGGGGCTTCATTGGGGTATAAGGCCATAGAGGTCCACCATCCAAACTGGCCATTTTCTCCAGGGGAACTGAGACCCAGCGTAGTGTAGTGGTTAAGAGCGGCAGACTCTAGAGAACTGGGTTTGATTCCCCACTCTTCCTCCATAGGAAGCCTGCTAGGTGACCATGGGCCAGTCACAGTTCTCTGGCTTTCGAGCAAGGGAACCTTTACCTTTTTTTAAGATAAAGGTTTCTGTTGCTCGAAAGCCAGTCAAATCCGATTCTGGGGATGCGGTGCTCATCTCCGTTTCCAAGCCGAAGAGCCAGCGCTGTCCGAAGACATTTCCGTGCCCATGTGGCCGGCATGACTAAACGCTGAGATGCACGGAACGCTGTTACCTTCACACCGAAGTGGTACCTATTTATCTACTTGCAGTTTCTTGCTTTCGAACTGCTGGGTTGGCAGGAGCCGGGGCCAGCGACGGGAGCTCACTCTGCTCCGCAGCACTCGGGTCTCAAACTGCCGAACTACCGACCTTCCGGTCTGCAGCTCAGCATCCTAACCACTTGAGCCACCGCAGCCCCAATATTTTTGTATCTACATGTATATGCCAATAAAGGCTTATCTTGTGTGATTGCACCCCACAGAGGTCCTTTTCCTCCCCTGGCTCCATCCCAAAATCTCCTGGAGTTTCCCAACCTGGAGCTGGCAACCCTACCCTGCCCCCGCTGCTCCCAGTGGCCAGGGAGGGCCTGGCAACCATAGGTGGCTGCCAAGTTAACTGGCTCAGCAAGAGCCCTGAGGGCCAAACTAGACATGATGGCTGCCCCCTGTGGCCATTTTGGCAACTGAAAAGGTTATGGGGAGGAGAGACAAGAGCATCTCGGTCCAGTTACACTGCTGGGCAAGCCTTCGCAGCATTTTTACATTTCCCATTTTAGGTGTCCCCTGGCAGATGCAAGAATGCCATCACATCTACTGTGGCCCTAAGGTATCTAAGCAGGCCTGTAGCTGCAGTGGGGCTTTGGGGGGCTCTGCCCCTTTCTTAAAGGCACAGCCCCACAAGAATGTCTCCTGTAAATGCATTTTTCAATCATTTTAAAACATTTGTTTAAAGGCGTGCACTCCTTTAGGCAGAGGCTGTAGCTCACTCCCGTACTAAGCAAGGGGGTTGGAGTAGGTGACCTCTAGGATCCCTTCTAACTCTGCGTCAAGAAACTGGTCTCCTTTAAGAGACTTTTTCTGCCTGAGTGGTAGCTTTCACGACTATAGAAGTCATCGCCCTCCTTCCGGCTTGTTATCGAAAGTGTTGCTTAGGCTGGCAGAAGTTATGTTGTTAGCCGCCCTGAGCCTCCGGGGAGGGCGGGATATAAATGTAAAAAATAAATAAATTAATTAATTAACTTGCAGCAGCTGAGAACTGTCCTCTGAGGTAGTTGACAGCTTGCAATTTAGAGATCTATCCTGGTCACAGCTTTCTATTGGCTAAATGGCTAAATGGCTTTTCTTTCTGCACTGAGAACTTCAGCCTCACCAGGAAAACATTTGCCCTACAAGCCACAAAATCCTGGGTACGGGTCTGTATCTAAGGGTAGAGAGAGGTAAGCAAATCTCATACTCTAGGCTGACTAATTCAAATGCCCGGAGAGGGAACTGTCAGGTTTTGGAATCAAGGTTAGGAATCCTCATGCTGATTGACACAAGGAATGGTCTTTATGGGCAGCACCTCCATGCTCGTGTTGGTGTGTCAGCCAGGATAAGTGAAGAGTGGCTCTTCTGTGGCTCTAAGCTTGGAGCCGGCGTGGGGCAACCCCAACACTGGCAAACCCTTTTGGGTAGCCACTGAGGGAGCCCGCACTAAAAGAGTGGCAAAGTGTCTAGCAGACCCAGGACAAGTGCTAAAAATGAACAAACGTGATTTTAATGCAAGTTTGGTGGTAGTCCCTTTCGTGCTGGGGGGAGAAGGCTGAACAGAGATATCATTGAGACATTGCACGGTTAACAGTCTTTTTCATGCTGCGAATGTTCGTCAACCTTTATTAAAATGCAAAAAAAATTTTTTTGACATTCAACATTTAGTCAATTGATGTCATCAAAATCTCATGGAACATCTCCTAATTCTTACCTATATAGCAATAATGCATGACATTTCGTAAATGACTCTAAAGAACTGAATGTGTTCTGAAGAATCCTTGGTCTTTAAAATTGTTATTTAGCAATCTCAACGGTTTGCGTTCACAGTTATGCGGCAGAGCAGATGCATCGCTTTATCACCGTCAGAGTAAGACTATAAATCAATACCCTTGGTTGTATGATTAAGAGCCCGATCCCAAGTCTACAGCTCAGAGTCAGTAAGGCAGATAATCCGGTGCCAGTCAGATGCTTGGCCTAGATGTAATGCCAAGCCATCGTTTCACGTTACACAAATGAGCCCGGAAAGAGCCTCAGGCTTGCAGAACTTCCCCTCTTTCTCAGTTTGCACTTTGTGATTCCCTTCCTCCCATCTTGATTTGCTGGAAAACCATAACTTGCCATTACATTGAAACAGGTGAGGCCAAAATTTAGGGCAAGTAGACATGACCCTTTTTAAAGAGTCAGGTCTGGGTTTCTGTTTTCCTGCACCAAAATAGTACCGGGGGGGGGGGATTATTTCCCATGTTTTGCTTCTCCATGTGGAGTATTCTGTGCATATGGAGCAGCAAAAACGAGGGAATAATTCCTTTTCCCAGTGCTGCTTCCACGCTGGTGTTCCAAGCCCATTCTGGTGTTCCAAGCCCAAACCAATTAGGTCCAGGGAAACTGGAATCAAACTCCTTAAAACCCAACACTTCTAATCTGGCCCTAAGGCTGTGGTCTTGTTGAAGCCTCATTAGCAGTTGTCATGTAAATAACTGAAACTCCACTGAAATCAGCAGGATGCAGAATGCCCAGCACAGCAGCCCAAATCTTACTTCCGCTAAGCATGAGAACTTTCCACTTCTAGTGACTAAAGTTAAAGGCACCACAAGCTAAGGGGGGGTAGGTGGGTGTTTATGGGTTGGGTGTGTCACTGCTCAAGACTTTGGAGAAAATCCCACTAGAAACTGTTATGCAGGAACATCTCCTTCTACAATAATCGAACAGACTCAGAGCCCTGTTTTCTGGAGCCTTGAGAGCAGAGCTTGGCCTGCCAACCTCTAGGTGGGTTGAAAGGAAGCAAACAACCGTGATGTATAGTGCCAAAGAAAGGTTCTTCACAAACTTGTAAATTCTTTTTTCAGTATTAAGTTTACTGGAAGCAATTCGAACGCCATCAACACCAACGAACCATGCATACTACCTCTCGTTTCGTGTATACCTTTATCAAAGTGGGTAGCATTGAAATACCTTCATAATATTAATCCATTTGGCAAACACTCTAGTCATATCTCATAGTCACATTAATCAAATCCATCAGTGTGATATAAATTCCACTCTTCCTACTGAATTACGGGCTTTAGAGATGTAAAAGAGTCAGATTGGACTGGCTTTTGAGCAAGGGAAACCTTTATCTTTATGTTACACAACAATTAAGGTGCTCGGTGTCCATAATTACAAAGAGGGTTAATCTGGATTTGGGGGACTTGAAAAGGGTTAACCTGTCTTTGAGATGGTTGGGATTTATATTGGGAACTGCTTTCCGTACCCAGATTTTCTAGATATTTTAAGGGTCACATATAGCTTACTACATTACAGCAGAGATGTCTAGAAAATTAATAAGCCTAAACTTCTGTAGGTGAGCTATAGCCCGTGAAAGATTATGAAAGCACACATGAGGTGTCACAGGACTCTTTGGTTGTCACTGCAAAAGAAGATCAACCATCATCCCCCCAAATGCCTGAAGTCCCCTGTAATCCATGCCTCCAGACTGTAAGATGGTAGCTCTCTGTGTTCTCCCTGCTTCAGAGATCATTTGAATGTGGCTTCTGTCGAGTACAAGATCTGTCTGATCTGTGTGTGTGTGTGTGTGTGTCTCTCTCCCTCTCTATGGATATTTGGAAAGGGTACAAAGAATTCTTTCTGGGAAAGAGATTCTCATGGGCCTAAGGAACATCTCTGCCTGCAAAGACTTGCCCATTCAGTTCACCAGAGGGGACTGTTCTCTGTTGAGCTTACAAAAAAAAAATTGAATCTTCTTCTGAAATGTTATCCCGTTTCTAACTTTCTGTCCCAGGACACAGTCTACATTCTGAAACCCACATGTCATCTATATCTTGTTGTTGTTTTTTACTCCAAAAGGGGGGGAAATTGTGTACAGAACCACTTGGGAAGAGCAGGAGAAATGTTTAGCAAGCCAGGAGTAGCCAAAAAAAAAGAAAAAACCACTCACGGTCACCCTTCACAAGTCTTGAGGCAGATTATCCCCTTAGAGAACAAACAAAAGAGTCTTGTGGTACTATAAAGACTAATTGATTGGCAAAATCTTCTGCAAAGGCCCACTTCACCGCATACAAGGAGCCGTCAGCACCACTGAGAAAACAGAGAAGCAGGGAAACGATGTATTATTTCAAAGTGAGGCTGGAAGGTCAGCCGATATAGGAGAGAATCCAGTCAAATGAATACAGGATCCAGTTGATGCAGGTGTGACACACACCGACCCCACTCAATTAGCAAGCACTTGTGAGCAATGGGCACGGCAAGACTGACAGTGGAAATGGATGCCTAAAGAGAGATCTGCCACTTTTTGCCGTGAACAAGCCCTTCCCAGAACTTGTACAGACCAACTTCATATTTTCCAATGGATTTGGTGACTTCCCTTGGGAGTCTTTTTTCGTGAGAATACAGCAGCTTTAAAGTGTGCTGTAGGACAGGTTTGAAATGGCCACTGTTTTGTGAGTGTCGCTATGTCCAGTTTATGCCCATTTATTCTCTTGCATAGAGATTGATCTGTTTGGCCCATAGGAATAGCAGAAGTACACTGTAGGCAGGACTTTTCTTCTGAGGGAACACGCTGGAACAGAGTTCCAAAACCTCTTCGACAAAATTCTTTTAAAAACGTTTAAAAGTCCGTGAGTTTTCAGTATACAGACTGAAAGCTTCATTTCTGTCTTGAGAGTTCCAGCACCACTTTCCCCCCCAAAAAAGCCCTGACCATGAGCATATCACAGCCTATATGAAGCTGTGCATCTATGCAGCCTGTATGAAGCTATATGCAGCCTGTATGAAGTTATATGCAGCTAAAGACATTCTCAGTGGTATAACTAAGGTGGGTTGGCCCCCTGATGGCAGAGCTGCCAATCTCTAGGTAGAGGCTGGAGATCTGGAATTACAACTGATCTCTAGACTGCATGATTCATTTGTTTATTTAAAACATTTAATCTACTTTTCCTGGAGAAAATGGCTGCTTGCTGACCTTGTTCATCTAATTCTTCCACTCTCCCAGCAAGAACTATGGATTTAAGAATGCCTCCCGGAAACTCGGCAAGCGCTAGCTGTCCAAAGGAGCTAGGGTGGTTGTGGTGTAGGGTTTTGTGGTAGACAACGGATTCGGTGAATCTGGATGACAGCTGGAAGCATGTAGCTCTGTGGGGAAGTCAGTTGGTTTTGAATATAAGGTGGTTTTTAAGAACATAAGAGCCGTGTTGGATCAGACCAGTGGTCCATCTAGTCCAGCATCCTGTCTCTCACAGTCACCAACCAGTTCCTCTGGATGGCCAACAACAGGGCATAGAGGCCCAGGCCTTCTTAAGAACATAAGAAGAGCCCTGCTGGATCAGACCAATGGTCCATCTAGTCCAGTGGTTCCCAAACTTATTTGGCCTACCACCCCCTTTTCAGAAAAAAAAATTACTCAACGCCCCCCTGGAAATCTACCTTCAAGAAGTGGACAAAAAGATGCAATGACAAATTTGCACATAGTAAAGAAAGATGTTGTTGTAAATAAAACACTTTTAAGCTCGAAATCGTAAAAGTATTTTATAAAATCAACCATAGTAACATTTGCATACACACAGAAAATTAAGATAACAAAGGATAATATTAAAATAAAAATCACAAATGACATTAAAATAATCCTAATGAGAAGGATGAACCTGGTGCACTGCTATCAATTTATTAATGTTTGGCTCTATTTTTGTCAGCAGCAATCTTGTTTTGTCCTCTGTTTTGCAGTCGGTTTCTTTTTTTACTTAACAGATTTGTGACCGCACTGAACACACGTTCCACTAAATATGTTGAAGGAAATGCAATTAGAAACTTTTGTACTATAGCCCATAATCCAGGATAAAGTGTAGGTATCTGCTTTTGCAGCCAGAACTGTTGGTAGCCATCTTTGAATTTAAATTTCAATTCCTCATTTGTTGTTCTTGTAATTCTGGAGATTCTTCTGTGTCTGTCCTTGAAAAAGGGTCCAAAACACAGTGGGGTATGTTCATTTTAAGAATATCTTCAAATTGTTGATTAAAGTCAGAATAGAGAGCCTCCAAGTGCTGACAATAGGTAAACAAGTCTTCATCATGTTTTTCTACTGTTGATACATTTGGAAACTGGCTGAATTCCCCTCGTCCTAAATTTCGTTTGTACAGAAGAAGTTTTGCCACAAATGCAGAAATGACGGTTTTTGTTTTGATTAAATTCAGCTCACCGCCTTGGAGCTGTAGATTTGTTTCATTAAATTTATTAAACAAGTCTGTCAAATAAGCTATGTCTTTTTTAGAATCAATCAAGTTGGCTCGTAAAGCATCATCTTGGTTTTCTAGGAACTCTAGCACTGAGTCAAAGAATTTTTAAAACCGATCCAAACAGGCACCTTTTGATAGCCAACGAACTTCTGTATGAAGCAGCGAGCGATTGAATTCTTCATCGTTTTCAATACAAAGTTGTCCAAACAATCTGTAATTCTGTGAATTGCTTCTGATTTTGTTGACCGCTTTAACGACATAATATAATGACTTATGTAGGCGTTCAGATTTTTGGCATCTAGATGTTGACGATGAATTACACAGTGTATAGTGAATACATTTGGAACCACTTTTTTTAAATATGCAAGAAACCCTCTGTAGCGCCCCATCATCGCTGGAGCACCATCAGTAGCAACTGACAATATATTACTCAGGGGAATTTCTTTTTCTTTAAAAAACTCTTCCAATGCATGAAATATTGATTCTCCTTTGGTATCAGTTTGCAAATTTTTAGCAAATAATAATTCTTGGCAATTTTTTCCTTCTTTTATGAATTGCACGTATGCTAAAAGCAAAGCTTCATTTCCTGGCAAAGTTGACTCATCAAGCTGTATAGAGAACTGAGATGTTTTAAAATATTCACATAATGAGTCTTCAACATCTTGAGCCATTTCATCAATTCTTCGTTGCACTGTATTATCGCTTAAATAAATTTTCTTGGTAATATCAGATGCTGGCTTGTGTAGCATGGTGCGTATTACCTCACTTATAGCCGGTAGAATTAGTTCTTCACCAACAGAATGCAGTTTTCCCAATTTAGCAATCAGTAATGAAATGTTGTAAGAAGCACGCAGCCCATCGTCATCTTGTTTGGATGCTATTGAAAAGAGTTTTGCCACTGTCGGCTGTCTCAAAAAGTTTTCTTTGAGTGCTTGAAAATAAGATAAATCCTTATCTTTCTTATCAGCATGAACTTTTGTCAAATGTTCTTGTAGTCTTGAAGGCTTCATAGCTTCATTTGATAAAAGTTTTTGGCAAATCAGGCACATCAGTAATGTACTGTTTGTAGGCGACTGAATAAAGCCATAGTTCAAATATTGAATACTATATTGTCTACATTTTTCTTAGGTTCAGCCATGACATTATTTGTTAAAAAGTAAAATTTCTGTGTTTATTTATAAAACAATTAATTGATATTACCGGCAGTGGGCATGAATTATAGTTCTTCCCACCACTAGGGAATAACACACACACACCCCCACATACACACATGAATTGTGGGGGGAAAGCCAGCTTTGAAATATCTGGAAATCATTAATCTCTTGCACCCCCACACTAGGTGCAAGGCAGTTTAAATAGTGCAATCCAAAGAGCACTCCAGTACCCCAATTTCTTTAATCTTGAAATCATTACTTATCAGTGGCAGAGCAGGAATTCAAACCCAGATCTCCCAGGCACTTGTCTGACACTTAAACACTGTACCTCACTGACCAGACGGCTGTCCCAAATAGAAAGAGAAGCTTCGCAAGAACTTCCACTTTAACTTCTGGCTTCCCAGCTGCAAAGTCCTGCTTCAAAGCATGCAACCAAGTCTCAGTGAATCTCACAAGTCCATGTGCAAGGGAGTCAGAATTTGCAATCTTTCCCCATTAAATAAGTGCTCCATTTGCATAACTTCTGCAGACTATGAAGAATTCGGCATTCTTTTTTTATATATATAAAAATCTGCCCTCAAAGGGTAGAATTTTATTTGTTTTTTCATAACAAACAAACCAAACATACACACATATAATACAAACGGGGGTATCAAATGCTTAAGTTTCCAATAATTGCATCTTAGATATTCTCTATCTAATACAATATCACGTATCATTATTTTCTATGAGCTCACATTTTTGTATCTTAAAACCAACATCTGTGCCTGCTATCTCAATGTTCTAACCTATACTTTGCTTTAGGGATTACATTTTTAGGTTACAATCATTTGCACTATTATACCAATAATAGAAGTGCCTCCATGTGTTCTGGAATGTATAGTTTGTGGATCCTCTTATCAACAAAGTCAATTTATCACTTTCCGCTGTTTCCATCAGTTTTTGTATGTATTCCTGCTTTTGGGGTACATCTTGTGCCTTCCAGTATTTGCCTTATAGCATTCTTGCTGCTGTAGTAAAGTAGATAATTAAATATCTGTTGCTTTTTTCAAAGTCTTTAGGTAGTATACTCAGTGGCATTACTTTGGGCATAAATGGAATTGTACATCCCAATATCTTCTGTATTATTGGCATTCTTTGAGGCACACAGCAGTACAGTCTCAAGAAATATATTTAAAAACCAACCCGAAAATTACAATATTTAAACAACAACCAATAACAAAAGTGGAATCACAAAAATTAAAAACACTGAGCAACCCCCCACCACCACACCAACAAGCAATTACCACAATTACTTTTAGAAAACAATCCAACATAAATTCTTTTAAATGCAAACCAAACTTTTAAAACTTTCCATCAAAATTATTAACTGTAAAAGAGTAAGGCTTAGCCAACCCCCACCCCACACCCAACAGAACTGTAACTCAAAGCCACCCCAAGCAGGCCGCATAACCTAAAGTAAAGGGACACTAATTTAAAGGGTCCTTTTACTAATATCCCCCTTTAAAAATAATATGTATTTTCCCAAAATCTTACCTTTTAGATGTCTTCTTCAGTCCAGGTAGAGTCCACCACGACCCACGCAGGCAGGCCAAGGCAGGGACAGAGCAGCAGCAGCTGAAGGCCTGAAGCCAGATGCCAGCAGCAGCCACTACAGCCTTACAAGGGTGCACATACATTTGCAATTTGCAAATGCATGGCTGTGATTGGCTGTGGGTACCCCTCTCCCCCTCCTCCTCCCTCCTTGATCCCAGGGAAGACCAGGAGAAGGCAGGAAAAGGCTGCTTTAGGTAGGTTCTGGACTTTTCTTTCTTTATGCTTCCACCACCCCCTTATTTTTATTCAGCGCCCCTCAGTTGCACCCAAAGCTCCTACCGCCTCCCTGGATCGTTCCAGCACCCCCCCAATTTCACCCAAGGCTCCTACCGCCCCCCTGGATTGTTCCAGCGCCCCCCAGGGGACGGTATGGACCACTTTGGGAACCAGTGATCTAGTCCAACATCCGGTCTTACACAGTGGCCAACCAGTTCCTCTGGAGGGCCAGCAACAGGGCAGAGAGGCCGAGGCCTTCATAAGAACATCAGAAGAGCCCTGCTGGATCAGACCAGTGGTCCATCTAGCCCAGCATCCTGTCTCACACAGCAGCCAACGAGTTCATCTGGAGACCCAGCAGCAGGGCATAGAAGCTTGGGCCTGGCCCTAATGTTGCTACCTGTCACTGATATTTAGAGGTTTACTGCCTCTGAATGTGGAGGTTCCCTTTTGTCACCATGACTAGGAGCCACTGATGGATCTCTCCTCCACGAATCTGTTTAGTCCCCCTTTAAAGACCATGTCATCAGTATACCTTAGGTAGGGGAGAGGCTCTAAAGGACAGGAGCAGAGGAAGCATTTTAAAAATGGCAAATATAGCTGTGCCATCTCTCCTGTTCCCGATCTGAAATTGTAGTCAGTCAGAATGAATTGGCAAAGCTCAACAGCCAGGTGTGTTCTAGCATCATCAAGGATAACACTCCTGATTGGTTGCAGTTCACTCCCCCCCCCCCCCGGAATATTGGTGCCTAAAACTACAACCATAGAGCCGCCGCGGCTCAGAGGTTAAGACACTGAGCTGTAGACTGGAAGGTCTGTAGTTCGGTGGTTCGAGACCCTACTGCCGCGTGACGGAGCGAGCTCCCGTCTCTGGTCCCAGCTCCTGCCATCCTAGCAGTTCGAAAGCAAGAAATTGCAAGTAGAGAAATAGGTACCACTTCAGTGGGAAGGCAACAGCGTTCCGTGCGCCTCGGCGTTTAGTCATGCCGGCCACATGGCCACAGAGAGGTCTTTGGACCTCGCTGGCTCTTCGGCTTGGAAACGGAGATGAGCACCGCCCCCTAGAGTCAGATTCGACTGGCTTTCGAGCAAGGGAAACCTTTAGAACTACAACCAGAATCACCAAAATAGTGTTTTCTGGGAGATCATCCACGGACAGTACTTTTCTCAGGAAGTCCGTAGTGTCTCATGGATAATTAGGCGTACTAGTAGGGGCAAAACCCATGTTTGCATACCTGGGTACCGCTCACTTCCCTATAAACAGAAATAGCTGTGGTTGCTGAGTTCTCCCTTCTTCCCATCCATAACTCTTATTATTTCAAATGTATATCTATTTAATTACTTCCTTCTTCAAGGACAGAACACTGGCTCCAGTGTTTTGTTTGTGCCTTCAATAGAACAGCTAGCCATGTTTGCTTGCGAGGAATCCGCTTTGTACCTTTTTCTCTAAAACCGCCATTCTTTTTCCCTTCGTCCCCTCAGCGGCATTTGGCGTTCTTGTATTAGTCATCATTCATTCGTCAAGGTTTGTTGAGCCTCTTACCTTTCACATATCTTAATATTCTACTCGCTCTTGAGATCGTGGGAGGCTTTCTAAAGGCCGGCCTTGGAGAGAGAAGCACCAGCGCAGACGTTTCCTGGTCAGGCCGGGCTTTTCTCGCCTCCTTTTGTGAGGCCTGCACAAAGCTGGCGATGGCGGCAGGAAGAAAAGGAAGAGCAACACTTGGTTGCCTGGAGACAGGGCAGGTACTGAGAGAACAGTTCCACTTGCTTTGCTTTTCTGCACCGACCATCTAAGCCTCCATGTTCCTTCCTGTTGCTCCTTCCAGTTTGGTGGGAGCCAGTTTGGTGTAGTGATTAAGTGCACAGACTCTAACCTGGGAGAACCGGGTTTGATTCCCCATTCCTTCATTTGCACCTCCTGGATGACCTTGGGCAAGCCATAGTTCTGTCAGAGCTGTTCTTGAAAAAGAGCAGTCTCTGTCAGAGCTCTCTCAGCCCCACCTACCTCACAGGGTGTCTGTTGTGGGGAGGGGAAGGGAAAGGAGTTTGTAAGCCGCTCTGAGACCCTTTGGGTAGTGAAGGGCGGGGTATAAATCCAATCTCTTCTTCCTCTTCTTCCTCTTCTTCTTCCAGCCTACATCTGTCAAAAGAGTGGCTGCCGTCATCTCAGAGCATACTGTATAAAGGATAAAATTCGAATTCAGGGGCACCTTTAAGACCAACAGTTTTATTCCAGGCATAAGCTTTTGTGTACATGCACACTTCTTCAGATACAGTCACATGGAAGTTACCAGTCCATACAAATGAATGAATTTATTACAGCACATAGCCAGCAATATAAAACCATACCTGCAAGTATATTACCATTTAAATAGATTACAATGTCAAAAAGTATCCAGATGGTAAATCTATTATGATAAGACAAGATTAATAAAAGATAAAATTATACAAATATTTTAATCACTAAAACCAAAAATACGATGTAATGTTGGACAAAATTTAGTCTTACAAAGAGTAAAATAGCAATAGTAAAAAATCAATAAGATTAAAATCAGGCAGTCCTAACCCAACTGGCTACCTGGACGCTGATGAACTTTTACAACCAATAGGTAGAAGGTGAGCAGCAAATCCGCATACAGCATAACGAAGATGTTTAACAGATGCAAGGACCAAACAGGAATAACCAGCTTAGTTTAGATGGTTACCATTTGTTTGTGTTTAATTCCGGGGGGGGGGGGGCATAAAGGAGCACAAAAAACAAAATAGATATATCAGAATTGGAGATAGATGGGTAGATGTACCCTTCTTGATTGTGGAATGCTGAGAGTAATTAACTGAGACCCTGTTGTTACGCTCCATTTGCCTCCTCTCAAGAGTGGAGATAACTGACAGCATCCTTTACTGTTTACACATCAGTCTCCAATTTTGATGCTTCTAGCTTGCAGGTGGGGCATTTGACACCCTCCCCCCCTTTGCACATTGGACCCTAGGGAGGGATCTTTTCCCTTCCCCAAAGCCAATCTGCACGCAACTTAGAGAGGGATGTATTAAAAGGAATGGCAGGACTGCCCATGGGAAAAAATGGGAGAGGCTTGAAGGCCCATTTGTTTGTTTGTTTAATTTAAAGCCCTCTGGACGCCACCCCTCCCGACAGACCAGCCAACTAGCCACGGACCTTGGGCCGTGCATGCCTGGAGTAGCTAGCAGCAGCTTGCCAAACGGGGTGGGAGAGAGGGGAAGAGAGGAGAGAGAGGGGAGTAAGGTTGCCAGCCTCCAGGTGGGGCCTGGAGATCTCCCGCTTTTACAACTGATCTCCAGCTGACAGAGAGCAGCTCCCCTGGAGAAAATGGCTGCTTTGAAGAGTGGACTCTAAGGCATTGTGCCATAACGAGGGCCCTCCGCTCCCCAAACCCGCCCTCTCCTGGCTCCACCCCCAAAGTCTCCAGCAGGTATTTCCAACCCAGGCCTGGCAAACCCTAAAGGGGAGGGCGCAGTGTGCCGCATCCCTTGCTCGTGCATTTGGCCAAGTCAGTGGCAACTGGATGCCCCCTCCACAGGTCACAAGTGACGTTAACCACAGTTAACCAAAAAAATGCAGGTTTTGGTTGCAGATGCAGAAGGCATACCCAAAAATAAACCGGAGAGAAAATAATAGGGCAGAGGGCAGGGACACAAAATACCAGGGGTCATTTCCTGCAGGAGCGCACAGGAGTGGAGCTCCGGCAGTAAGGAGCCGAGGGGGCGGGCACATACAACAAGCCCTGCCCCCTGCTCCCAGCAGCCCTCAGTTGGGCCACAAGGAGCAAAAAGCAGCCAGGTAAGTTCCAGAGCACCCCCCCCAGCCTGCCTTCAGGTACAAGCTCTCCCTCCTCTGTGAGGGCAGATCTGTATGTTCTCCCCCCATAGCTAGCGATCCAAAACAGTCCAGTGGCACCTTTAAGACCAAGTTTTATTCAGGTACAAGCTCTCCCTCCTCTGTGAGGGCAGATCTGCATGTTCCCCCCCCTCCAATAGCTAGCAATCCAAAACAGTCCAGTGGAGCCTGAGTGATGGGTGTTGCCTTCTGACACACTTCCGGTGGTGTCAGGATTGTGTGGCATATGCAAATAAGTTATGCTAATGAGTTATGCTAATGAGCTCCTGCACCTCTTTTTCTACAAAATGACCCTTGCAAAATACGATGCCAACCTTGAAGGCTCAAAAGCTACAGTGAGCTGTTAGTGCAGAAAAGGGTCTATGTCCAACTCAGCTCCTTGTGCAGATATTGCAGGGAGAGCTCTCCAAGAAGAGTACCCTGTGATGGTGGTTTTCTTCATGTCAACACCTATAGCAGGCTGTGTGGAGAGCTGGTACAGCCATTATCTGACTTTTGTAGACATCTGCATTTGGAGGAGGGGGTTGTTGGTGAATAATCTAGACGGAAATCTCATCCTGGCTGTTCTTTTACCTGATCATGATTCTTGGTGCCTTTTTCTGTTCTCCACACACACACCCCTTCGGTCTGTTAATGGTAAACCAATGCAACTCCAGCAAGGACAAAAGTGAAACAAAATTCATTCAAGAGGTGTTGTTAGGGATATAGGTAAAGGTAAAGGTTCCCTTGCTCGAAAGCCAGTCGAATCCGACTCTAGGGTTGCGGTGCTCATCTCCGTTTCAAAGCCGAAGAGCCAGCGCTGTCCGAAGACATTTCCGTGGTCATGTGGCCGGCATGACTAAACACCAAGGCGCACAGAACGCTGTTACCTTCCCACTGAAGTGGTTCCTATTTATCTACTTGCAATTTCTTGCTTTCGAACTGCTAGGTTGGCAGGAGCTGGAACTAGAGACGGGAGCTCACTCCATCATGCAGCACACTCGGGTCTCGAACTGCTGAACTACCGACCTTCTACAGCCTGCAGTTCCTAGCCTAGGTAGACAATACTGAACTCAATTGTGGACTAATAAGAAAGCAGTGTAAGGAGTTTCAACTGAGCCCAAGCGACTCCCTGGGCTCTGAATTCATTTTTGCCATGACCCCAGATTGCATCCTCTGTGCGTATTTGTGTGTTAACAGCCATCAAGCGACTTCCAACTTATGGTGATCTTAGGAATTAATGTCCTCCAAAACGTCCTGTCGTTAACAGTCTTGCAAACTGAGGGCCATGGCTTCCTTTATTACGCATCCAATCCATCTCCTGTTGGGTCTTCCTCTTTTCCTGCTGCCTTCAGCTTTTCCTTGCATTATTGTCTTTTCCGGCCATTCTTCTCTTCTCATTATGTAGGACCCAACCAGAAAGAACTGAAGCACAGCATAAGTACTTACATAACACATTAAGCGTCGCAAACATTTCATAGTAGGATCCTATTTACAGGAAGCTATGCAGAGCGGTACAGACCCTGGTCCCTAAGCCAGTTTGGTGTAGTGGTGAAGAGTGCAGACTCTAATCTGGGAGAACCGGGTTTGATTCCCCACTCTTCCACATGCAGCCAGCTGGGTGGCCTGGGTTCAGTCACAAGTTCTCTCAGAGCTGTTCTCTTATGAGCAGTCTTCGAAAGAGCTCTCTCAGCCCCACCTACCTCACAGGGTGTCTGTTGTGGGGAGGGGAAGGGAAGGAGATTGTAAGCCGCTCTGAGACTCCAAGTGAAGGGCAGGGCATAAATCCAATCTTCTCCTCTTCTTCTTCCTCTTCTTCCTCCTCCTCCTCTTCTTCTTCTCATGTGAATCGTTTAGTGCAGTGCCACCCTACTACCTGCGTAGAGAAGCTCTCTTGAATAATTCTGTTCTGCATAGCTTGCGAAAAGCCAGGAGTGGGAGATCCTTCCTGAGACCTCTTTGGGCAGGCCATTCCATAAGGTGGGAACCCCAACGGAGGAAGCACATTGCTGTAAGCGACTTTGGGTCTGCATGAGGGAAAAGAGCAGGGTATAAATATTGAAATCCATAAAATGCAACGAATGTACTTTGTCACTCTTTAATTTTGTCTCTGCTGTATAGTGGGGAAGCCTGCAACTCCACTTCACTGTGCAATTCATCTTGTGTCTTTCACAGATCTTGGAACCACAGCGAGGCATGAGCCAGTCTTTCGAAGAGTCCTCATGGAAGACAGTATCATCTAGTTGTGCCAGGAAGATCTGTGCGGTTCCTGGGTGGATCTTGCTCTCTCTCGCTCTCTCTATGTGTAATACGTAACACATAACACAAGCAAAGTACTTTGGGGGGGTGGGGTTCCTTTGCTCTTATTTATACACGGAAGTGAGGATATTTCCACTAAGAGGTTCAGGTACATTTACAACTTCATGGCCCTGTCGCGATGTACAAAAATGTATCTACTATCAGTGCAGATGAGCCTGTGTGGCAGAAGAGATGCACAGGCAAGTCACATGGGTGTGTTCCTCCATAAAAAGGGATCTCACACTTTCCCCTTCACCGGAAATGGTCCCAGACATGTCTCGAACCTGGGGGGTGGGGGGAGATGTGCAAGTTCCCTTTGGGGATGACGCGAGAAAGGGTAAAAGCGTTTCGACTCCGTGTTGCAATGTGCAAAAGAGCCCAAAGATGAAGGTAAATGTAAATTGACAGTTTGGGGGGCGCATCTGCTTTTCAGAGACCCAGTTTGTGGGTGGGGGGCATTTTGAATGTCTGGCTTTCATTTTGAATGTCCCGGTTTTCAGGCACTTCACCTGGTTCTTGTGGAGGTGGGCTGGCTCTGTCTGGAGCGCACCGTTTCAGACTCTGGGTGATCGAAAGCTTTCCCACATAAAATAAACCCCTCAGGGCAGAAGAGCAGCAAGTCAGGAGAACACTAAGTTGGAACCTTTCTCCCCGATAGGCTAAGTTTCTATGTGCAAGGATTTTTTTTTAATGGCACACACTGTCAGCAGTGGTACAACCAGACACTGGTTTACCCCCTCTGTAGGAAGCAGGCCAGAGAGCGAGAACAAAATCCGGGTAATACATTTCATTAGGGCCAACCCGATTGACACAAACCATTGAGCGAGCTTTTGAGCTCAACAGGACTCTTCTTCAGGCTGGATGGTCCCAAAAATTTTTCTTTAAAGACAGGACAGGCAGAAAGCAAGCTCCTCAGGTTGCGATGTTACTACCTGATCTTGCTGGCGTCCTTTGAATGGCTGCCACCTGGCACAACATTTTGTGTGAATGGGGTTGGGTCCTAATAGAAAGCGTTACATGGATATTCTTCTTCTTTTGGAGGGATTTTGCGCAGACCATTGTGTCTGTTTACAGCTCCCCCCCCCCCCGGGCAGAGAATGAGACACAATGAGCGAATGTTACCTATAGATTCCCTCAGCTTTCATTTTTCAAAGGTGCATTCTTCCTGACCCCACAGTAGGGTAAACAAAGATAGACAAAAATCAGCCGCGAGGCCCGAGGACTGCGTTCAGCCCTGCCATTCGGGACAGCCTTCTTCCCATGCCTCCACCATGAAGGCTGTTTCAAGGGAAAGTACTGGGATAATTGGCAAGGAACGGGAGAACACCAAGACCTGCCCCCCCACACACACACACCGCCTCAAAGGTTATAAGTACGGTACAGACAGAGGCAGAAGCGGCAACTGAAAGGCTGTGATTATTGCCGGCTCCAGATTTGGGGGTGGAGCCTGGGGAGGGGAGGGGCCTTAGCGGGCTATAAGGCGGCAGACTCTACCTTCTGCCGCTGCCGTTCCCTCCAGGGGAACAGATCTCTGTGATCAGTTGTAATTCTGGATGGTCTCCCGGCCCCCACCTGGAGGCTGGCGACCCCCACTGCAATTGAAGCACAAGATTCCTTTGCACTTTGGGCAGGGGGAAAACAGCTTGGGAGAGAAGACGGGAGCCGTTCCTCTCCCCGTGGCAATGTTCTTAGCCCAAACAGACCCACCTTTTAAAAAGAACAACTATACCCTTAGGGTATCAGGGGAACTTGCCCGGAGTGGGAGGGAGGCCCAGGCTACGTCGCTGGTGATGCGGCGACGTCATTTCCAGTGTGTGCCGGAAGTGATGTCATCCGGCAATCCTCCGGTATTCCAGGCAAAAACTCTATGGGGAAAATGGCTTCTACCATAGAGTTTTTGCCCTTATACCAGAGTGTCACCCAGACTTTGCCATTGTGATGATGTCACTTCCAGTATATGCCAGAAGTCACATCGCCACATTGCCAGCAACGTAGCCTGGGCCTCCCTCCTGGTCCTGGTATGTCCCCCACCAGGCAGTTGATCGGTGGAGAGGGCAGGGCCTGGTGGCCAGGGGATCCCGTGCCTCCAGTGGGGAGCTGGCAACTCTGTACCCTGCAGCTATTGTTTGGCTGGGAGAACCTGAGCCAACTCTTTAAAAACAGGCCGGTCTAGTTGGCTCTTTCAAAGCCTTTTCCTGATTTTTCGGTTTCCAGGCATTTTTGCTTGCAGACAAAGAAGAAAAGCCATGCAGGAAGGAAGGGTTTTTTGTTTTGTTTTTCCTTACCCACTTGCCTTGCAAGAAGCAAGCTGGTTCCGACTTGCCACCCTCTTCATTTATGAGTGCCAAGGGACTGGGATGATTGACGTGCTCTTGGCAGTCGTGGTTTTATTCAGATTTTAATTTTATGTTATTAAAAATGATTGAATAAATATCTGCCATTGATCTCAGTAAGGGGAATTATTAACCATGTGCTCAAGCCCTCCTGTTGAAATCAATGGCACTTAAAGGAGCCTAGCGAAGGCTGGCTTGTGTCTTAAATAATTTTGAGCAGATTTCTTGTATTAAAGTTTTTGGGTTTCGTGTTGACTTGGGAGGCCCCTCAGAAATGTACTGTTAAAGGTAACTACCGCAAAATGGCCCATTCGCACACATGCAAGCCACCACTTCCTGCTGAGTCCCTCAAGGGAAGAACGTGCATGTTCAAGCAGCCCTCTAAGTAAACCAGGTTGAGAGCATGTTGTGCGAATCAAAAGCGTGTCACTCAAAGATTCACTGAATCTGGGGTCTGTGAGGGAGTGCTCTCCGGCACTAAGAGGGCCCGCCAAGCCTCCTGCTGTGGAGGAAAATGAAACAAAGTTGGTGTTGCCTGGTTTCTGGCAGTTCCTAGAGCACGAGTCCCCATTGTTTTTGAGCCCATGGGCACGTTTGGAATTCTGACAGAGTGTGGGAGCACAGCCACAAAATTGGCCGTTATAAAATGGCTGCCACGCGAGGTGGAGCCAGGCACAAAATGGCCGCCACAGCTGACTTTCACTCACACAGTGAAGATATTTGTGCTGTGGTGGCAGCTGCTGCCACTGCAACATTTTTTAAAAAACTGCATAGCCAATCAAATCTCCAGTAGCCAATCAGAAGCCCTGCTGGGCAATAGCCCCACCTGGCAACCTCCCACTTTCCAAAAACACCTGGCGGGCACCAGGAAAGGTGTTGGCAAGCACCATGTTGGGGAATCCTGTCCTAGAGCTACCCTGTGTCACTTCTGAGTTTTCTCTGGAAGTGAAGTAGTGGCTCACATGCTGCCGTGGCCCACACATGCCCCTGCCTCCAAAACTCCTGACACCAGTGTGCCCAAGGACCAGTGTGCCCTGAAAGGAAGAAGAGCAAAGTTGTCCTTTACCATGCAGAAACCAAAGCCTAAATCAGAGCTATCGAGGAACATGGAAATAGTTCAAAAAATGTAGTGACTGTGCTTCATTTATACTTAAGATCATTGGCTGCTGTTTTGCCTTTCCCGGACTTAGTTTTCACTGAGATGGTCAGTCTACGCTTGGGCTGAAGCACTTCAGACTATAAATGGGCTTCAGATGATTTAAAAAAATTCTCTATATAGAATTGGCATGTATAGCAGAAAGTTGGGCTAGAATGTTTCTCCTTGACATGCTAATGTTCCGTGTGCGGGGATTTTTTTTTTGCAGTCATGTCAGCCCCTAGCTAGACCCTGAAGTGGCACAATGTGGGCACTGCCTTTTTTAAAAGCTATAGTTAATTGATCCTTAATTAGTTATGTTTGAGAAGAGATAAGAAGTGGTGGTAGGGAATGCCTCCCCACCTGAAGTGCAGTGGAAAGCCACACCTCACATGAAGACACTGAGGCAAAATGTCGGGCCCTTTTCCCAGTACTGACTCGATAGCAGGGCCAATTCTCCAGCCAAACCACCCAAGTGACTGGGGCAGAACCAGAAGGGGGAACTCTGAACCAGACGGGCGCAACTAGCTGTCATCCAGATCATGAGAGTTGACTGACAGCCCTTTCCTGCACCCAGCTGCCGACATCAGTCTGCTGATAGCAACAGCATAGGCCCAGGAGGGCATGAGGCAACAAAAATACCTTGTACCAGGCCTGTTGTGGAGCTGTGGTGGCTCAAGTGGTTAAGACGCTGAGCTGCAGGCTGTGGAAGGTCAGTAGTTCAGCAGTTCGAGACCCGGGTGCCGCATGATGGCGTGAGCTCCCATCTCTAGATCCAGCTCCTGCCAACCTAGCAGTTCGAAAGCAAGAGATTGCAAGTAGATAAATAGGTACCACTTCTAGCGCTGCCAAGTGGGGGCGGGTGGCGGGTAAACCCCCACTTTGGAGGCCCAATTTCCGCCGCTGTGGAATCAGGCCCCGGGGGGAACTCCCCCCCCCCGAAGCGCAGCGTGGTTGCGTCACAGGAAGTGACACGCTACGTCACTCACGTTGGGGGCGTGGCCCCGATCGTCGGAGGGGAAACCCCTTTGACGATCAGGGCCATGCCCTCAACGTGAGCGACGTAGCACGTCACTTCCTGTGATGTGCTGGCGGCACACGCATCGCCAGAGAGCTCCCAGAGCCCGGCGAGGCTCCCCCGCCGCCAAGGTAAGTAGACTTGGCAACCCTAAGCACTTCAGTGGGGAGGTAACAGCGTTCCGTGCGCCTTGGTGTTTAGTCATGCCGGCCGCATGACCACGGAAACGTCTTCGGACAGCGCTGGCTCTTCGGCTTTGAAACGGAGATGAGCACCGCAACCCTAGAGTTGGATTCGACTGGCTTTCGAGCAAGGGAACCTTTACCTTTACTTTTTACCAGGCCTGTTATTCAGGCTAGCAAGGCCCCAGTTTGAGGTCCTCCCCAAGAAGACACAGTATATCCTTCATATTAGCTCACAACGTTTTCTGTTTCTATTCAAACAGCGGGGGGGGGGGGGTGTTTTTTTAATT
>NW_015167059.1:2176401-2203670 GCF_001447785.1 Gekko japonicus
GGGGGGGGGAGGATGGAGATACGAGAATGTTTTCCTCAGGGCTTTGGGATGGTGAACTGTGTCAGCACAAAGAGCACAGCATTGAAGTGGAACGCAGCCGTCTGTTCACAGTTCTACCGTCATTTTACATAACTTGGGCCTAAGATTCTTGGATGAGACAGCGACCTGAAGCGGTCGTCTCCTATCCCACATCTTTATCTGCTCATTCCCCCTGGCCGCCTTCAAAGCACGTGCTACCCTGTTTCCCCGAAAATAAGACCTACCCCAAAAATAAGCCCTAGCAGGATTTCTATGCATTTGTGGTATAAGCCCTAGTGTGTCTTCTTGAGAAAAAATAAATATAAGACAGTGTCTTATTTTCGGGGAAACACGGTAGTTCCCAGACTTTCGTGTGATACTTTCTCTTAGGGTTGCCAAGTATTACCTCAATCCAGAGCGGGGGACTCCCGGGTCGCTCCCAGAGTGCGCGCGCCGCATCCACGTCACACGGAAGTGACACGATCACGCAGGGCACGCTGGGGGCGGGGCCATGGCCATCTGAGGGAAAACCATAGAGTCCTGCCCCTAGCATGCCCTGCGTGATCGCGTCACTTCCTGGTGACGTGCACGTCAGGGTGGAGTTCTCCCCGGGGTCCGATCCGGCGGTGGTGGGGAACGGGCCTCTGGGGCGGGGGTTTCCCCACCCCCCGGGGGGACTTGGCAAGCCTACTTTCTCTCAAGTGACAGTTCCCCAAATGGTGACTGAACTTTTGTGAGGGGAAGGAATCTCGCAGGAGTACGAGAAGCCCTAGAGCACATGCATGCCTCCCCCCTCCCCCATTTTTAAAGGCAGCTGTGGCACCTGAGGGGAATGGAGGGTTATCTTCTCCAGCCATCACTAGATGCCTGAGATACGACCATAGAACCTTCTGCACATAATGGACATATTCTGCCTCTAAAGCGACTGTCCTTCTGACCTTTAAGTTTGCCAGTGGCCTGTTCAGATGGTACTATCCAACAGCATACTTTGGCCCTCAGTTGTTGTGGGATGCTGAGTCCTTACTAGTGTATTCAGGGACTGAAAACTACCTAAACATCACGTACATTGAGACATACCTGAGGTGACTTTGCCATGCTTACGACGTCAGCCCGGCTCTTACCTTAATTTATTTATTTATGTATTTATGTATGCATTTTATAGCCCACCTTCCTCCAGCATGGGTTTTTCGGCCCACGTCAGGTGACAAAAACACAACTGACAGCAATAAAACAACAGTGAAACCGAACACATCTCCATTGAAAATAGAATACACTCAATTTTTTTTAAAAAAAAAACAAGCGTCGTCAAATTTTACCACACGAGAGAAGTCACAGCAGCAGCTCCTGAGGAGTTCCCGGCAAATCTACAGAGAGGCTGAAATGTTTGTTGTTCAAAATGAAGGAAACTGTAATAAAAACGTGTCCTGAATATACTGCTTGTAGCAGATGTCCAGTCATTTTACTATCTTTTCAGGGATTTTTATTTGCGTGTTAGTTAAAAAAAAAAATTACTTTCACCTCTTCCTGTCTGAGATGGCTGCATTTTCAGCATCCAGTTTACCAACAGCGCTAGTGTTTATTTGCAGGAAAAAATGACATTCTGCCTGCCTGCTAAAAATATTACTATTTAAAGTGTCATGTTTGTAGCATTTTACGGAGGAAGAAACAGAAAGACCGGGCTTTGCCCTGATTACCTTACAAAGCTAACATTTAACACAGGATGGGGAGAAACTGAGAGCAGGGGAAGGAGGCAGGCATTTTGTTGGGGCCAAACACACTGAGGCAATTCCAGCGCTGTGTTAGACAACAGCAGTTAAAATAGCAAAGGATCTTGAACACATGGATCTACCTTGTACTGCATCAGACCCTTGGTCTGTCAAGGTCAGTATTATCTACTCAGACTGGCAGAAGACCTCCACCTCAGGCAGAGGTCTTTCATTTCACCTACTACATGATCCTTTTAACTGGAAATGCCAAGGGTTGACTCTGAGAACTTCTGCATGCAAAGCGAATACTCTACTACTGAGACACAGCCCCACCCCCCCCATCCTGTGGCACCATAAAGACATGGGCTGAGGTCAGACGATATAGCTGCTGATGCCAGACGGATCTAAAGTGCACGATCAGACTGCAACATCTGTGAAAGGTTCCACAGTCATCGGCACCCTATTCTGCCCCGCCCCTGAAACGGAGCAAAAAAATACCGGGGAAACTCTGGTCCTAACGCTTGCTGACGAGCCACGGACAGATTTTCCCTAGTCTGATCACTCAAGCGTGCTCTCAGGCTGTCGGGATGGTCTGCTCATACCCTCCTGACTGGGCACCATTTTTTTTGCTCACTTAGCGATATGTGCATAACTGCATAATCGTCCCCATCTCCAGGCCAGCTTTGAAAACAAGCAGGAAAGGGAGCGATCTTTGTCAGGTGACCACGGCTCACTGTGAACCAAAGGGATCACAGTGCTCTGTGGAAGGATTGCCAAGCAGTCAAAGTGGAGACTCGACTCCCAGAATTTTGAAAGTGCTTGTGCAAAAAACTGCACCCTTGTTTATGCGCATGCACAAAAGCAGGCAAAAAACCCTGCCTCCCATCCACGCTGTCTGATCACACCGTGATGGGCTGAGCCTGCAGGGAAACAGATTATCCTGGGATGTCTGATCAAGTGACTCCATTTCAAATACCAACAGATTAAATAGGAGCACTTCCCAACTGTGCCAAATGGCACATCTGACCGCAGCCTGACAAAGCTATTTTGGTGTTAGCATTTGTGGGCCAGGGAATACTTCATCAGGTACACGAAATAGTCTTTAAGTGATCCCTTTCCATTGAGGTGACCGCTTCCTGCACCTGATGAAATGGTCTCTGACCCACAAAAGCTGACTCCACAGTAAATCTGCTAATCTTTAAGAAGCCTCAAGATTCTTTGGCGTACATAGCTTTACTTCTGGTTGAGGGGGGTGGAATTAAGGCTTCATGGCCAAGACGAGTTTTGAGAAGGAATGGAAAGAAGACAGAGTCTGTTGTTATGACTTTGACCGAGACACCAAACCCCATTGTTTTCCACAGAGATATGGATTATTATTTTTTATCACACACATGTTTTCCATATGCAAAAAAGGCTGCCTGGTGTTCTTCATATGATCTAGCAAAAGTGTTATGGCTGTCAAAAGGTAAATTTGGGAAAAAATAACTTTATGCCTTGTGGTGGTGAGGACATCCAAGCCTCTTGGAAATGGAACTGGTGGTAGAATTCAGTCTTCTTGGTACCTTCAACCGTGCAATAAAAGGCTGGTATATTAGAAGCTAGAAAATTGCACAGGTTTGATATCCGTTGATAGAGACAGTCTTTAAACAGAGGATGTCAGTTATCTTCTGTGGGATCCAGAGCTTTGGGAATGGGGGGGTGGGATGTTGCATTCTGCTCTGCCGTCTTGGGTATCTTCTGGATCTTAGAGAAGCAACATGGGATCAGCCCAGGGCCAAACCACAGAAAGGCCAGTGGGCGCCCCACCTACAACACTGCTTGGCTGCACCTCTTTCCTTTAGTGACTGAGAGCTTGTTTTTAGAATAGCGTGATTTCTTTGAATAAATTTACAATTTCTACTCTACATTCTCACCATTGAGTCCGGTCTTCCTTTGGTGGATCCTATTGGACCTTTTATATGGACTTATATACTCTACACTTACATACACTTGAGCTGCGGTGGCTCAGGTGGTTAAGACGCTGAACTGCAGGCTGTGAAAGGTCAGTAGTTCAGCAGTTCGAGACCCGGGTGCCGCATGATGGAGTGAGCTCCCATCTCTAGTTCCAGCTCCTGCCAACCTAGCAATTCGAAAGCAAGAAATTGCAAGTAGATAAATAGGTACCACTTCGGTGGGAAGGGAACAGCGTTCCGTGCGCCTTGGTGTTTTGTCATGCCGGCCACATGACCACGGAAACATCTTCAGACAGCGCTGGCTCTTCGGCTTTGAAACGGAGATGAGCACCGCAACCCTAGAGTCGGATTCGACTGGCTTTCGAGCAAGGGAACCTTTACCTTTACATACTCTTATACTGTTTGAGTTGTTTATGTACTTACATTGAAGAGCTTTTGGGTCGTCCCATGTACCTTTTTTCTTTTCTTCATTCTGTTTTGGGTTTCCTGTGGGACTTTCTTTATATAATATTAAAAAGGTAGCAAAGCAGCTTTTACACTAACTTAGGGGGAGGAGCGAGCATGAACTGGGGAGCCTCCAGTTCAGGATGACTCATCCCAAAAAGATGGTGTTGTTAGCCTCAAATCTTAAAATCATTAAGCACACTGAGGAGTAAGACCTGCTGAGGGAAAATTAGCATGGCTTCTGCAAAGGGAAGTCCTGTCTCACCAGCCTTTTTAGAGTTCTTGGAGCAGGTTAACAAGCATGTGGGTAAGGGCAGTCTGGTAGACATCATATCGTCATATTTCCAAAAGGCTTTGGACAAGGTACCTCACCAAAGACTGCTGAGCAAACTTCATTGGGGGATAAGATGACAGGTACTCTTACAGATTAAGATTTAAGAATATAAGAACTGTAAGAGAACCCGTATTGGATCAGACCAATGGCCCATTCAGACCAATGGCCCATCCAGTGTTACATAGTGGCCAAAATCCAGGTGCCATCAGGAGGTCCACCAGCGGGACCAGAACGCCAGAAGCCCTCCCACTGTTGCCCCCCCAAGCAGCAAGAATACAGAGCATAATTGGATAATTCAAACTTTCTATTGTAAGGGGATATTGGTAAGAGGTACCTAGTTGTTGTAATGGAGACAGGACGCATGTAGGGATGCCAGCCTCCAGGTGGGACCTGGGGATCCCCTGGAATTACAGCTCATCTCCAGACTACAGAGATCAGTTCCCCTGGAGAAAATGGAGGCTTTTGGTGAACTTTATGCCATTGTACCCCACTGAGGTCCCTGTCCTGCCCAGGCTCCATCCCCAACTCTCCAAGAGTTTTCCAACCCAAATCTGGCAAACCTTCCCCTTCATCCCCAGGGCCGTATTAACCCATGGCCAGGCTCCTAGGCGTTCAGTTATTTCAGGGCCCCTCCGGCACGTCAATCTTTCACCCCACTACAGCTGACATCCTGGCCCTGGTATGGTGGGTACTAGACCGCAGTACATAGCCCTGTATCCATTTTGAGGGTCTCCTGAAGAATTCTATTCATATTTTTATTGCGTGAGTAGAGCTCTTCAGGAAGCCGCATTTTGGGGGTATAATTGTTCAATACTGAAACATTTTGAAGTGAATATTTTTAAAAAATTATTTATTAAAATATGTAATTTACGGATAACTGTTTTAATATGAGACAATTTGTTTCACTGCAATAAGGAAGCAGTTAATTATCTTATTAATAGAGGTTATATATTACAGGCTGTCTGTGAAGAGAAAATAACAGTGCCTCAGCAAAAAATAAAATAAAAAATTGATGGTCCCCTAGTCCCTGCAGGCCCAGGGCCGCTAGGCTTCGGCCTAGTCAGCCTTATGGATAATACAGCCCTGTTCATCCCCCCACCGGAGGCCCGGGAGAACCCGGCAACCCTGGACACATGTCCAATTGCAGTCGATTGAGGTAATGTGGGTGGCGGGCTTGATTCATACCTATTGACAAGGGCCAGGAGATGAGCTGGTGGCCCTTCCTGGGCTCTTGAATAGATGGCCAGAGAATCTACATTGTGAAGGAGATTCTGTGAGCCTCATTCACTGTCCTGCACACCAGGGCTATTTTTGGGCAGGAACAGAATGCACAGGAACGGAGTTCCGGCTGGTTCCCAAGTTGGCCACGCCCAGCACGAACTCATTAGCATAATAGGCCACACCCAACAGCAGAAATCCATTAAGATTGGCTTCATTAGGGGTGTGCAGCCTAACATGCAAAGGAGTTCCTGCTACAAAAAAGGCCCTGGGTTTTGACAACAAACAAGGTAAACAGAATAAGAAGCAAAAGGTGGGTGTGGCTGGGCGACCACACTTCTGGTAACATGGGGGTGCGTCCTAATGTGCTAAGGAACTGTGCCGGCAGGGGTGTGGCCTAATATGCTAATGAATTTCTGGTGTTGGGTGTGGCCTATTATGCTAATGAGTTCCTGCTGGGCTTTTTCTACAAAAAGAGCCCTGGTTATCATTCACGGCCAGGATGCAAGGAGCTTTGGAGGACCACACAAAATGGCCCCTGGTTATCAGGCAGTGAATCTACTTCCCCTGGCAAGTGTCTGGGGAAATAGATGCCTTAATAGAAAGACCCTACCTCAGTATCAAAATATGGCGACATCTAGTGGCGCGAATCTGGATATATCCAAGCTGAAAGTAGCTGTTTTGAGTCAACATGAGAATATATATCCAAAATGACCTAAAACAGTCATGACATTGAGGAGTAATTTATCTCCCAGAGTGTTGGGAATGTTTTAGGGTTAGTGAGGCACAGGAGAAGGGAGGGAGAGACAGGAAATGCCCTCTACAAACTGTTGTTTGGTGGGGTGCATGGCCTTTAAATCTTAAACGGCTGTTTTCTTCCTCTGTGAAGACGTCTGGGGGCCAGAATATAGTGTGGCCTTTTAAAATTTCAAAGGGACATGCGTTGTTTGCCAGGTCACATTTCCTCTCATTTAATTCACATATCTTCTTGGTGTCTCAGCATCACTGGCAGGCAGAGTGGTGGGCATGGAGAGATTGCGTCGTTGTCTGTTCCTGCTACTTTGTGATACTGACTTTGTATGCAGGAGGCCAAGCAGGGCTGTGCTTTTGAACTGCGATTTCTCAATTGAACAAAATGAGAAACCGCAGTTCGTACTAATGTGCCAGTTTAAAAGTGTGGTTTAGAATACTGATTTAGCCCTCATCAACAAGTTACAGCTGTCCCTGGCCCTGGCCCCAGCCTGGTGGAACAAGCTCCCGTTTAAGATTAGGGCCCTGCCGGACGTGTTACAATTCCCCAGGGCCTGTGAGACGGGGCTGTTTGAGGCAGCAGGTGTTCAGATTCCATTCTTGGCCTCCCCTGCTGACAGCCCCGGCCCAGTGGTTGGTGGCTTGATACCCATCAACACCCCACAGAAGGGTACCATCTGAGTGCCACTACTGAGGCGACTCTCGCTCTGGTTTGTGTATGAAACTTTGAAATTTTTTAAATTTTAAAATTTTAAGTGTTTGAATTTTGTATATTGTTTCTCTGTCACAATATTTTATGTGACCTTGTAAGCCACCCTAAGCCCACCTGTGGGGAGAGTGGGATATAAATCTGATAGAGGATGATGATGAAGAAGAAGATAGATGATAGATAGATGATAGATAGATAGATAGATAGATAGATAGATAGATAGATAGATAGATAGATGATAGATAGATAGATGATGGAGATGGAGACGGACGGACAGACAGACAGACAGATGGTGAAGGAGACAAACAGACAGACAGACAGACAGATAGATATGGATGGATGGATGGATGGATGCAGGGCTATTTTTGGGCAGGAACGCACAGGAATGGAGCTCCAGCTGGCTCCCAAGTTGACCATGCCCAGCAGGAACTCATTAGCATAATAGGCCACACCCAATAGCAGAAACTCATTAGGATTGGCTACATTAGGAGTGTGGCCTAACATGCAAAGGAGTTCCTGCTACAAAAAAAGCCCTGGGTTTTGACAACAAACAAGGTAAACAGAATAAGAAGCAAAAGGTGGGTGTGGCTGGATGACTATACTTCTGGTAACATGGGGGTGCGGCCTAATATGCTAATGAGCTATGCTCTCATGGGTGTAGCTGGATATGCTAATGAGTTTCTGTTGTTGGGTGTGGCCTATTATGCTAATGAGTTCTTGTTGGGCTTTTTCTACAAAAAAAGCCCTGAATGGAGGGAGGGAGGGAGGAAGGAAGGAAGGAGTTTGTTGGGTGGGCTACACTCAGATGCCAGAATAAATCAACTCATGGTTGTTTGAATGCAGAAAACTTATTTATAACTATTATCTGGATCAAGGATAATATAAGGCAGGTAGACACTGAGTTATAAATATTACTTGCGAAGCTATAGCTCAAATGGGATCATGGGTTGAGAGGGTCCTGTTCTCAAAACCTTTTATGTGTCACCCTAACACATACGGCCATACTATATTCTATGGGGGTAGACCTGGCCTCCAGAGGTCTTCCCAGAGAAAATAATGGCCCTTTAAAATTTAAAGGCCATGCACACCACCAAACAACAGTTTGCTGAGGGCAAGCCTGATCTCATCAGATCTCGGAAGCTGAACAAGGGCCAACACTGGCAAGTAGAAGAAGAAGAGGAGATTGGATTTATACCCCGCCTTTCACTACCCAAAGCAGTCTCGGAGTGGCTGAGAGAGCTCTCTCAAGAACTGATCATGAGAGAACAGTTCTAAAACAACTTGTAACTGACAGAAGGTCACCTAGCTGGCTTCATGTGGAGAAGTGGGAAATCAAACCCAGTTCTCCCAGATTAGAGTCCATGCTTCTAACCACTACACCAAATTGGCTCTCAGTACTTGGATGGGAAACCTCCAAGGAATACCAGGGCCAGGATGCAGAGGCAGGCAATATCAAGCTGTCTCTCTGAAATGTCCAAGCCCCTCTAGGGGTCCTCAGAAATCAACTATGACTTCCAGGAACACACACACATACACACACAACACACACAAATACACAAAAAACCTTCTATGGCCCCGGCCACACGTGCTGGAAAACGCAGGGGGTAGGCGTGGCTATTTGCACCATCGCATTCTGATCTGCCATTATGCGATCAGACGTGACGTTGGCACACCGGGGTCTTGTCCTTCGGCGCGCGTGCGCGCTGCAAAGAGGATGGTCAGAGGGAATAGGCACGCGCCGGCGCAATCACACCGAATGAGACCGTCTGCAGCCCGTGGCAAACCATTTGCTAGTGGATCTTTGCAGGTACTTTTTAACTGCACATCTTCAGTGGCATGCCACAGGTTGGCCATGGGTGCGCTACGCTTGCCAGATGTTCCAGTGTGATCACGCCCGGAAAATCCGACCAGCATTCGTGCCTTTCACGTGGCAAATTGTCCGTGTGACCGGGGCCTATGTGTGGCAACTGCTTTGTTTGCTGAGTTCTGGCACATGGCTGAAATGGCAATACAGGTGTGAGCAATCCCAATATAATCCACAGAATAATCCAGACCAATGAGGAATGCTGTTTTAGTCTGCCTAATCTGGATAATTATAAACCATTTGCAAATTATACTGCCTGTGTCTCTGGAACAGAAAAAGAGCCACCTTTTAAATCAATGTTTTTATTCCTAAAGGATCCTAAAGTTAATAAAATGCAAAATGAAAAAGAAAGGAGGAACCGAAAATCCCCATATGCAAATGAAGCTTCATTAATATGGTTCAAATCAGGCACCCCAGAGCTGTTCATTCAAAATAAAACAGACAGAAGATCACAATTGGGGGTTCAGGTGGTGAAGGGCAAAATCCTATCCTTACAATACAAATTGCTAGTGTAACTATAGCAATATCCGTCACACATAACTAGGAAAAGAAATAGCACCTTTTTGTGATAGATGAAAATATCGAGAGCTTTCAGGGGAAAGCTGGTTGCGTTGCTGATAAATGCACAACTAGTCCCTTTCAAAGGGATCGGTGGTCTCCACTATCAACCCAAACATAATCTTGCAGTATTGGTTGTCCTGATAGAATGACATTCTGGGAACAGACTCAGGTGCCATAATTATTCTGCAGCTTTCGAGCAATGAAAACTGGTCAATCCATAACCGTTCTTTTTTTTCCTGAATGGAGAAAAGCCTTTACAAACACAGGGTGCCTGCAGATAATTCTGCCAATATTTGTCTGCTTTTCACAAAATTGATTTTTGGGCTGAGAACCAGAACAATTAGAAAAAGGAGAGTTCGATGGGGGGCGGAGGAGAGAGAAAGAAAAGGTTGCACTGTTGTCAAAACCTTCCTCAATGGGACATGGGTTTCTATTTAATCCCATTCAATTTGGGGCTTCCTGGAAACTGTGGTTTCTTTCCCCCACTATAGGTGTTAAATGAGTCGAGTGTCACTACAAAGGCAGCATTACAGCGATGGCTAATGGCCGCTCGTTATCCTGAATACCTTCGGGATCAGTGTACCGATGGCACAAACGTACCACTGTCAGGAGCGTTTCATTTATCTTTTGGCCCCGTCATCCAGTTTTTGTCTTTCTGTACTTTACGTGTAGGAGCTGCGCTGGCTCAAGTGGTTAAGACGCTGAACTGCAGGCTGTGGAAGGTCGGTAGTTTAGCAGTTCGAGACCCGAGTGTGCCGCATGACGGAGTGAGCTCCCGTCTCTAGTTCCAGCTCCTGCCAACCTAGCAGTTCGAAAGCAAGAAATTGCAAGTAGATAAATAGGGACCACTTCGGTGGGAAGGTAACAGCGTTCTGTGCGCCTCGGTGTTTAGTCATGCCGGCCACATGACCACGGAAATGTCTTTGGACAGCGCTGGCTCTTCGGCTTTGAAACAGAGATGAGCACCGCAACCCTAGAGTCGGATTCGACTGGCTTTCAAGCAAGGGAACCTTTACATTTACCTTACTTTATGTGTGGGTCTTTAAGGCACAATGAAACTCTGAGTTGTTTTTGCAGCCACAGAAGAACATGAGAACGGTATTCCTCTAGAGAGGAAAATGTCTATTTTTGAATTTAAGGTGGATTTGAGGGTTGTTTTGTTTTGTTTTTGAAAGTGACAGCAGAGAATTGCTTCCGTGTGCCTGTCGGCAAAAGGGGCAGCTTCTTCCAGGGTGGGGGCCGGGGGTGGGGGAGACCCTAATGCAGCAATAACCGTGCTCTTATGGCACGCAGGTTGATGCTATTCTGAGGCAAAAAGGACCGATGCAAAGATCCACCTTCTACACACTGGAAGCTCTTTTTTACTTTTACTTTTAAATTGTAGAAAGCAAAGTATAATATAGAGGGGATTATATAACAAATTATATAGATATCAAGAGTGGGGGTTTCTGCACCTATCATTCGCTCCACATTTTCTCAACTGGGAGGGAAAAGTGCAGCTCAAAACTGCATTCACATACCTCAGGACAACTCCGTACTGACTGCAAAGTCACCCCTGAATGACCATAAAATGGCCGTAAATGTATGCAGAAGGTACCATAAAATCCAATGATCAAAGGAAGTGAAAGCGGCATGCAATGCAGACGGGAATTTCTGTTCCAACATGGGTTTGCTAAAACAATGGAGGGCAAAGCCAATGCAGAATCAGCCATTATTATACATTGTGGGATATATAGAACAGAAAAAGTAAATATTTCTCCACAACACCCCCTTCATTATAGTCTTTAAGACATTTTCTATAGGATATAATGGTCCTTACTTCAAACATTTTAAATTTCACATTTCATAGCTAATCTATTTTGCAACTCTATTATTGATTCCATCATTATTGCATATTCTGTGTTATATATTTCATCATTTCTACATACTAGCTGTAACTTTTAATATACCAGAGCTTACAGGAAAGTCTGTTATATATCCCCCATAGAAGATAAAACATAATTACAAATATCAGTGTTACAATGATCTAGCCAAAAGGTACTGATCAAATAAAAACATTGCTCTCTCTAGATACAGCTCTAGCCTGTATTTTATTAGCTACTAAAGCAAAAGGCGAAACTCTGTAAGAGACAAATGGATCAGTGTTTGAGAGAAGAAAAATCTTCATCAGGTACACGAAATAGTCTGGAGGAAGAGGGGGAGGGGGAGGAGATTGGATTTATACCCCATCCTTCTCTACCCAAAAGAGTCTCAGAGTAGCTTACAATCTCTTTTCCTTTCCTCTCCCCACAACAGACACCCTGTGAGGTAGGAGGGGCTGAGAGAGTTCTTTCAAGAACTGCTCCTGAGAGAACAGCTCTGAGAGAACTTATGACTGACCCAAGGTCACACCTGTAGCTGCATGTGGAGATGTGGGGAATTAAACTCGGTTCTCCCAGATTGGAGTCTGCGCTCCTAATGACTACACCATGCTGGCTACACCACGCAGATCATTGGGAACTTGGATTCTGCAAATGCATTGGCAAAGGGCCTGCGGTATTTCAGAGGAATGTCCAGCTAACCGAGCCATTGGCATGGTTTGAAACCGAATTGAGATAAAGGCTATTCTGAGGTTGTGAGATGGTATGTCGCCCAAGTAGGAGGCTCTAACATGGTCCCTTTTGAACAATTTGAACTGTTGGGAGAATTTGGAAAGGGAGATTGACTGCCTATCTGTTGCAGCCTCACAGTGAAACACCCAGTCCCGGATGTTGAAACCAGCTATAGGGACACCCTGGGTGTCGTCAGATATGGAATAACAATGGAGGATGTCATTATAACTGGCTAACTGGGCAGCATCATTTTGCAGCATCGCTTCATAGCATTGCCTACAAAATAAATTGGTGGAGTCATTGGTTTGCTTCCTCCAAAATCTTATCAGGGCTGAGTCTTAACTGAAGGAAACCAAGTTCTGCTCGCATCAAAGCTGTAGGAGTGCCTTTAGGTACAGCTAAGAGAGCCAGTTTGGTGTAGTGGTTAGGAGCGCGGACACTGATCTAGGAGAACCAGGTTTGATTCCCCACTCCTTCACATGCAGCTGCTGGTATGACCTTGGGTCAGTCACAACTTCTCTCAGAGCTGTTCGCGAAAGAATTCTCTCAGCCCCACCTACTTCACAGGGTGTCTGTTGTGGGGAGGGGAAGGGGTTGTAAGGCACTCTCTGATACGCCTTTCAGTAGTAAAGGGCAGGGTATAAATCCAATCTCCTCTTCTTCTTCTTCTAGAAATTATTTTGGATAGATTCCAATGCTGTGATTAGACAGTCTTTCCAACCCCAAACTTCTGTAATCATGTACACACACAAACATAATGTCAGATTGTTTTATGTGTTCAGATTGTAATGGCCTTTGGCCATAGACAATAAACTTTACCTGTACCTGTAAATACAAGTTAAAAACTAACAGATATTTTGTTCGAAATCCACTTCTTCATACATTGATATTCAAAACCTTTTCTCATTCTGTTTCTGCATTCCTGGAAGCTCTTGTGAATGGTAAGTTGACCTATGGGTACAGGCTACCGGGAATGCACACCTAGAACCAGGCACGCACACTCTAGTGCATTCATTGTCACACAGCATAAAGCCCGTGTGGTGTAGTGGTTAGAGTGCTGGGCTAAATCTGGGAGTCCCAGGTTCGAATCCCCACTCTGCTGTGGAAACTCAGTGGGCAACCTTGGTCCAGTCACCCTCTCTCAGCCTAACCCACCTCCAGTGTTCCCTCTAAGCTGAGTTGGTGTGAGCTGGCTCACAGTTTTTTAGCCTCTGGCTCACACTTTTTTGTCTCAGCTCAGCAAGGACGGCTCCAGAGCAAACTGATTTATGCAGTAGGCAAATCGCTCGTTCACAACTTCAATGTCCGTAGCTCACAAGGTAGAATTTTTGCTCACAAGACTCCACATCTTAGAGGGAACATTGCCCACCTCACAGGGTTTTTTGTGAGGATAAAATGGAGGAGGGAAGAGTGATGCCGCCAGCTGCTTTCTGACTGGGAAGAGAAATGGGGTGCAGATATAGCAATAAGTATAGAGTGAGGTGGGATGTGCCCTTCCCCCAGTAAGATGCAGGCCACTAACACCGACGTCAGTTTGCTAAGCTGTGAAGGATCAGGATGAGGGCCAGCACCAGCATACTCTGAGGTGGGCTAGCTGCCAGGGTCCAGTTCTTCTGGTGGGGCCCACCGCCACCAACCCCCCCATCCACCCACACACCTCCCCTGCCACCTGTCTGTACCTGTGCTCCCAACTTCCTGGAGTCATTGAGGAAGGAACTATGGGTGGTGCACAGGAGTGGCGCCCCCGGTGGCCATAGTGAGGTGGTGCAGGCAACTGAACATGGGCAGTGGGAGGTCTTCCAAGCAGGAGAAGGATGCATGGGCGGGGAGGGCACGCAGGTGTGATGGTGGGAGGGAGGGCATGAGGGAGAACATAAGAACATAAGAGAAGCCAATGTTGGATCAGGCCAATGACCCATCTAGTCCAACACTCTGTCACACAGTGGCCAAACATACCAGGTGCCATCAGGAGGTCCAGCAGTGGGGCCAGGACACTAGAAGCCCTCCCCCTGTCGCCCCCCCCCAAGCACCAAGAATACAGTGCATCCCTTGCCCCAGACCGAGAGCCCCTATCTATACCTTGTGGCTAATAGCCACTGATGGACTTCTGCTCCATATGTTTTATCTAATTCCCTCTTGAAGCCGTCCATGCTTGTAGCCACCACCACCTCCCGTGGCAGTGAATTCCATGTGTTAATCTCTCTTTGGGTGAAGAAGTACTTCGTTTTATCCGTTCTAACCCGACCGCTCAACAATTTCATGGCGTGCCCACGAGTTCTTGTATTGGGAAAAAGGGAGAAAAGGACTTCTTTCTCGACCTGCTCTATCCCATGCATAATCTTGTAAACCTCTAGAGTGTCACCCCTGGGGGTGAGCTGATGCCTGCCCAGCCCCCCCCCAAAAAAAAACCTGGAACCAGCCCTACTCAGGCTGCTGCTCCACCCACAATGGTCAGCAGTGCTTTTAAATGCTATCGCTTAATTGCTTTGTCGATCTTGATGCAGACGTACGGTGGCCAACCGGAACGTGCTGCCCCGAGAGCTCCCAGCGACGCTCGCAAATTGCAATATCTCTGTAGACTGAAAACCTGTTCATTAAGCTCATGTTTCATTTCAGTTCCCTTCCAGCTCGTTCCTGTGTGTGTCCACTCAGAACTCAAGTTCCATCGTGATCAATAGGACTGACTTCCAGGAAAGTGTTCCTTCGGACGGCCTCATTAAACTGCACCCAATTAAACTGCTGAGCTATCGGTCTCCACCGGGGCCATAATATGTATTTCATCCATCCCTGAGACATAGAGTAAATTTGGCACAGAGTAAATTTTAAAATGCCTTAATAACTGTAGATCTTGTGATTAAGTGGTTCGGAAAGCTATAAGAAAGATTAATAAATTTGTAAAGTATAAACAGGGCTATTGTCTGAGCATTTCTACATTCCTTCTTGTCCATTAGAGATGAGCCCTTGAAGTGATTAATTCCAGCCATTGGAATTGAGATGTATATCCCGCGTTGAGGAAAAAAAAGTTTCGCATTTCCAAAGGAGGATTTATTAATCAGCCGTTCCTCCGAGCATTGATTCCGTGCCTTCTTTTAGGCGTCCTTAGTACTTAGTGGCATGGCTAAAAGGAAATGAATAATTCCAGATGTACAAGTGGCATTTAGCGGTGCCACGTGAATTGATTAATTCGAGTCAACTTTACAGCTAGGAGGGTTTATCTTTTATTGCCGCAACATCATCCATCAGTGTATTATTTACAAGTCTGAAGCATCAACTTCCCAGAGAGAGAGGAGCTCTTCAGTGCTTTATTTATGCATAAATGTTGCTTAATCTCATACACCAATTTTGTGTGTGTCCCCCACCCCGATTTCCCCCCCAATCTATGTATTAACATGCATCCCTTTATGCCACATTCACAATTTGCACAGTGGCAACTGGGGCACTCTCTTGCAAGATAATTGCAATTAGCTACTGTGCAATTTCGCATTGCCAGTGATACTTCCTTGTGTGACACAACGCTGATGACTGCCTATTTTTTTAATATTTGTGTGTGTGTGTGTGTGTGTGTGTTATGTGCTTGCCTAGAAGTCATGGTTGACTTCTGGTGACCCCTACTGGGGGCGTGGGTGTTTTTCAGAGAGGTGGCTTGATTAGCCTAGCCCCACCTCTCGACTGCTGGTATTCCTTGGAGGTCTCCCATCCAAGTACTTGCCAGGGTCAGCCGTGCTTAGCTTCCAAGATCTGACAAGATCGGGCTTGCCTGGGCTACCCAGTTCAGGGCGACGGCTGCCTATTTTGACGAATGTTCATGAGCTGATCCTGAACACTTTGTTTTGAGTGCAAAGGGCAGGGTTGGCAACTCTGGGTCGGGAAATTCTTGGAGGTTTTGGGGGCAGGGCTTGAGGGAAGTTGGGTTTATGGAGAGGCGGCGCTTCAGTCATTCATAATGTCATGGAGTCCACCTTCCAAAGCTACCATTTTCTCCAGGGGAACTCAATTCTGTAGGCTGGAGATCAGTTCTAATTCCAGGAGGTCTCCAGGCTCCATCTGGTAGTGAATACAAAAACAGAGGGTCACAGTGTTAGGAAGACATACAAAAATATATATAGATCACTGTGTACAATAGATATATGTTTATGGTAAAACAATTTTATGCTTTATTCTTTTCCTTTTTATATTTTTTCAATACTGTTGTCTAAATATCGGGTTTGTTTTGTTTTGTTTTGCTTTTTGAAATTTATTTTCATTTTTCATTTCACAAAAATATGTAAAGATATTTATTTAATACTTATACAATTCCTAATATAAAATTCATCTTTCTCTTTTATCATCCATTATCTTTTACTAGCAAATTCTCAGTTCTGTTGTACCTTCTTCAGCTTCAGCCAGGTATAAATTATTTCCCATCTGTCCCAAAAAAAGGTCTTCTGGTTTGTTCTGTAATGCTATGCTCAGTTTGTCCATTTCTGCTATTTCCAGAATTTTGTGTTTAAGTTCTCTTATAGATGGTATGATTTTTGACTTCCAACGCTTTGCTATCAGAATTCTTGCTGCTGTTAATAAGTATACTATTATATGTGCGTGGTTCTTTATTGTATTCGGAATCATATTTAGTAAATACGTTTCGGGTGTTAACGGCATATTGATTTTAAGTATATCTGAAAAGGTTTTATAGATTTTTTCCGAGAAGATTTGGATTTTGTCACACCTCCACCAAGTGTGGAGGTATGATCCTATAATCCTTCTGCATCTCCAACAGATATTTGATGTTTTCGGGAAGCATTTAGCAACTTTAGCAGGGGTCCAATGCCACCTGAAAAACATTTTATATATGTTTTCCTTATATGAAGTTGCGCTCATATATTTTAATGATTTCCATGTTTTTATCCATTGGTCCATTTCTATTGTGTGACCAATCTCTTTTATCCAGGCTACCATTGGCGTTTTTATGATCTCTTCTTGTAGATCGTCCTCTAATAATTTTGTATAGAATTTCTGAATTAGTTTATCACTGGAAGAAAGCCAAATTTTATCAATTTTGTTTAGACTGGTATAAAATCCAATTTTTTATCTTCATTGTATCTTGATTTTAGTACATTTTTATCCCACCAGGATAGGTTTATATTTTGTTTTTTTAATATCTCATCTGATTTTAGCTCGGCTTTTTTGTTTAATAAATTGCCATAAGTTTCTTTGATTTTCCCTTTTATTAGTGACGGCTTGGCAAATGCCTCTATCGGAGATATCCACATAGGTACTTTGATGTAGTATTTATGTTTTATTAAATTCCAAACTTTCATAAGAGAGCTTTTAATTATGTGTGTATGGAAGTTAGAGTGAATTTTATCTTTTCCGTACCATAAGTACGCATGTTATCCCATTACCAAATCTGATCCCTCTAAAGCTAGTGTTCTTATATCTTCTAACGCTACCCAATCTTTAATCCATATCATTGACGCTGCGAAATAGGTATCAGATATTATCAGAAATATATTTCACCCAAACAATACATAGAGAAAAATATGTTTCACCCAAACAATACATCGAGTGCAGGTTTACATTCAGACAGCACCTTGTCAGTATCGCTATCACTAGTCCCACCGAACTCTAGCAAATTCCCCATTTCAAATGAATCTTTCTCAAGGACCGTGATGTATATATAAAGGACATAAGGCGCAATAATTTTTTCTTTGTGAACACAAATGCTCTTAAAATAGCAGCATTATCTAGGATCCCATCAGAACCCTTGCGGCAGACATAGTAACCTGTCTAAGACAGAATATTTGGTAGCCGTTTTGTGCTCGCAAAGAAAAATGATACAGTAACAAAGCCTGAAATGCATCTACTTCTCCTTAAGAAGACTCTTCCCATTTGCTGAATTTTCCCTATAAGGGCTTTGTTCCTACTGATGAAATTTCCTAAGGCTTTGGAAACAAACATTGTACTTTTCTAATGAAATTATTTATATCTTCCGTATGTTATATGTACTGCACTGTTCCTTTAAAAATATATAAAAACGAGAAGGGGGACCCACGATACTCGTGGGAGGGAGAAGCTCCACAGGAGGAGAAGGAAGCAGCCACAGCTGAGCCTTCTCCCCTGCCCACCCTCCCGTCCCCGGCACCCATGGCGAGGCCTGTGCCCCTCCAAGCCTTCATCCTCCCCCCCCGCACCGACAGTGAGGCCTGAACTTGGGCCACCAAGCTTTCTCCCTCCCCCCTCCCCTCCCCCCACAGTGGCGAGGGCTGAGCAGCTTACTGCCGGCCAGTCAAGCCTTCTCCCACCCCCTCCCCCTCCTTGGCGGCGAAGCCATTTTTTACTTTTGGGGGGATTTAAATATCCCCTGCATATTTTTTTTCCCAAGCTTTCAGATTTTTCTGCACATATGGGGATTGCCCCAAATGTGCAGGAAAACCTCCCTGCTCCCCAAGTGCCCCCGATGTGCTGATTTAGATATCCACACGGAGGGGGGGATGTTGGGAATGAGATATAAAAATATAAAATGTATTTGCAAGCACGGTTGAGTCGTAAGGCTATCACGGTTTAATTTCAGTTGGCATACCCCTGGCCACCAGCAGGGGGTGGGAAAGCAGGGTTGCCAGGTCCAGGTTTGGAAACTCCTGGGGATCTGGGGACAGAGCCTGCGGAGGACATTCAATTTTCTACTTTCAAGGCAAGTGAGAAGCGGAGGTGGTTTGCCATCGCCTTCATCTGCAGAGCCTTCCTTAGTGGTCTCAAGTACTGACCCTGATTAGCTTCTGGGATCTGATGAGATTTCCCTCCCACCCTTACCATATCAGGTGGCCATAACCACAACCTCTTCCGCAGGCAGAAGCCAGGGGGCGCCGTGTTCCAATAAACATATAACACTGCTGTGCGAAAGAATCCTGCCATACGTCAAGAGATATAAGAACTGTTTTAATTGGGGAAGCTATGAAATCAAAGTAAAAGAAGAATAATGAGCCTCTCAAGGCTAGGAGGAAAGCATACTCAGAAATATGGTATATCAGTTAATGGCCAATAAAAATGCTTGCGGAACGTAGAGCCGTTAAAACAGATATATTTCTGTTCCAATTAAAAGCAGTAACAATGAGCGAATGTTATCTGCTGAGACAGGTGCATCAATTTATTTCGCCCTATTTTAAGAATATATGGGTAAAAAATAATCTCACAAGATGTTCTGTAATTCTATGAGGATGTTGGAAAGAAACGAGCGAAGATCGTGAGCCACAATTAATAGGAGCATATGCTGGAGATATCTGGAATACAAGCTAACCTTTTGAAAATGTATAAATGTGATAATTTTAGGATCAAACACAGTTTCTCCAGCCTCCTCAGCCTGAATGTCTTTGTATGTACCTCTCTATTTGGGTAACCTGAACTTGGACTCACATAAAAATCTCAGAGGTTAAGACGCTGAGCTGCAGATCGAAAGGTTTGTAGTTCAGCAGTTCGAGACCCTAGTTCCGCATGACAGACTGAGCTCCCATCTCTGGCCCCAGCTCCTGCCAACCTAGCAGTTCGAAAGCAAGAAATTGCAAGTAGACAAATAGGTACCACTTCGATGGGAAGGTAACAGCGTTCCGTGCGCCTTGGTGTTTAGTCATGCCAGCCACATGACCACGGAAATGTCTTCGGACAGCGCTGGCTCTTCAGCTTGGAAACACACTGCCCCCTAGAGTCAGATTCGACTAGCTTTCAAGCAAGGGAAACCTTTACTTTTACTTTAATTACTTTGCAATTTTAACGCAGAAAGAAGTGTTCTTTTCAAGGGATCAAAGTTCTAGTTATTGTGTAAGTAAGTGAATAAAGGAAAATGGACACAGATATTCATTAACGTCACTTTCCTGTTATACTATACCCATGACAAGCCTAGGATTGTGTCTCAGCATACCTTTTTCCAGGAGATGAATAACCAGGTGTTCGGAAGCCTATGACTTCTTAAGTGTAAACCTTTATGATGATGAAGCTGACCTAAAAGCCATTGATGACAGTAAACTAAAACTTATATCCTCCTGGTAAGAAAATTCCGTTGATAAACATCGCCAATATGCCGACCATCTTGACGTGAATGAATTTCACACAAGAACCCATATGAGAGTCAATGTTCCCTCTAAAATATCGCTACGATTTCACTGTAAATCAGTGGTACTCACTCCATGGTTTGCAGAGAGCCACATTCTTAACTACCATCCACCAAAAGAGTCACATTTACTTCCATCCCTAGTGTGAGGCCTACAACGCAGAGATGCTTGCACCTTCCCCCAGTGGTGGCTGTTCCAAGGTGGGAACCGCCTGCGAACCACAAGTCCCACCAGGCAAGGGTGGTAGCATGTGCCATATAGGGGAACAGTGCTCCGAAGAGACACAGACAGCATGTCAAGCAGCCACATGTGGCTCCCGAGCCACTGAGTACCCACTGACTTAAATATTTAGCAAAGATATTTGTATATTTGGCAGAAAGTTTTGCACCTCGGCTTGCATGTTATGGGACTTGATTTGCCCTGGACAGGCACCTCCCTGGAAAATACTGTGCAGTAACTGTGCAAAGTGTCAAGCTTCAAGCTGATGCATCATGATTATTCACCTCTCAGCCACAAGTCTCAAAAGCATTTCTCTCCAGAGCGATGAAATCTGTATGCATGAAGGCTGAGAAACAAGAATATTAAAGGACAATGAGATGGTAAGTAATATCACAAGAACATAGCAAATTTCTTCCTCTAATTAACATGGAAAGGGGTGGAATCCCACCAGTACCACCTCATACATTTGGCTGATACGCCCTCACGTGAAAGAATTTTAGTATTATTCAATGAACTGAGTCGCATTATTGAACGACTCATTGATCAGGACCCGGGTGTCACTCTATTAAAAATTAATACTCCTGGATCTGAAAGCATGCCTCATGGTGAATCTATTAGGCATTTATTAACTCCAGCCAGAAAAGCAACCTCTCACCATTGGGAAAGAAAAGTAGGTATAGGTGCGCAGATAGATCGGGGAAATGATGGCTGTGGAAAAATGTACACAGCAAATAAAGTTGGCAGCCCTACAGGTCTCATGTCTGCGCCGCCCCCTTTCCTATTTTTGTATCAAACTGAACCCCAATAGATATACAACACCTATTGGAAGGGGGAAAGAGGCACCATACTCTCTCTCTCCTTCTCTCTCTCTCTCTTGTCATAGGGCTCTTCCGTATTCTCATTTTCCTCGCTTGTGTGCCCCTACTGTTTGGAGGGGGGGGTTCCTTTTCCACACATCTTTTGCTCCCTCTAGTGCTCAATTTGATATTATGTCACTATATGTCCCACATAAAAACCTGCAGGTTTAAGTCTGCAGGTTTTTATGGCGGACATACAGCAATGTAATATCAAACCGGCCACTAGAGGGAGCAAAATGCATACAGAAAAGGAAAAAACGTCAAAGTGATAAGGAAACAGAAGCAACAAAAATGAGAATGCGGAACAGCCCTTAGCTATGATGAGGAAGTCTTAGCAGACTGACCACACCATCCTCAATAGGTCTAATAGAATCCTACTCAGGTCTATTCAATAGGGTTTACTCTTACTCTTCACTATTGCCTCTGGAGGAGAAGACCATGGTGAAGCCTGTCCACACTTAATCATCTTACACTTAGAGGAATTTCTCCCCTCCTCTGCAGCATTTTGTATACATTTCCTGGGAAAGCTTTGCAGTCTACCCTAACCTTCTGCACCTGGCTCTGTGCTCTACACACAACCCCAAAAGAGCAGCATGCAAAAATCCAACTATATACTTCCCCATTAGATAGTGCTAGAAATGTTCACTCTGGCACACCTGAAATATGTTCAGAAACAACAAAGGGAGCTTTGACTCTTGAAAGCTTATACCCCAAAAATCTTGTTGGTCTCTAAGGTGTTACTGGCTGGCTTGGGCTTTTGGTGTCAGGTTACAGCACCTCTCTGATTTCTAAAGATAACAAGGCCAAAGGAGGTTTCAGAAGTTGGCAGTTCAGTGCAAAATAAGCTGGGGCCAGCCCTGCCCAAAAGCGTCTCTTGGGAGAGTTTATAGCTGCAGGCCAAGACATCATGAAAACAGCCAGCTACTCAGGAACAATCCTGCAAAGATTCAACTCCACTATCAGCCGGCAGCTGCCATTGAGCCATGAGGTGTGCATTGAGCCACCTAGCCTGTAAATCTGTTCTCAGCCTTCTTGTGTGGCATTCCAAGGGTGCAGGCCATCCCGGAGAGCTGGGGGTGGGTGGCTGACATTTGCCTTCTGAATTAGAGCTAGAGGGGGGAGGTGATTCTGAACCAACTCTGGGCTGCAAGTCAGGGCATGCCTGCACCTCATTTCCCCACTGGTTGGCTTCTGCCAATTCTGCCAATCTGGGCTGGCTACACAGGACCCCACCTCCTCTGGCTACACAGGACCCCACCTCCTCACTGTCGCTGAGCCTTGACTGGTCCATGACAACTGGACTCATATCTACCTGTTTTAACCTGGTTTTAACATAGTTAATATTTTCAGTCAGGTTGGCAGATGACATATAAAAACATGTATATGGTTTCTCTACTGAGTTTTATTGTTGTAAATCAAGAACTTTGGTGGACAGGTGAGAGAAATATTTTAAAAGAATGAATACCGTCCAGAATTTAAAAAAAATTATTATTCCCTGTTTTATGTACCCAGTTGTATAAATTATGTTTTGTTTCTAGTAGATGAAGATTGGTAGATATTTTATCTTAAGTGTACTTTTATGTACATTGATTGATTTTATTCTACTTGCTGAAAACATGGGGGGGATTAAAGACTATGTCTGCAATCATATCTACACTAAGTCCCCATTGAACACAATAGAACTTGCTCCCAAGTAAACATGTATAGGATCGGGCTACGAATCCACTCACAGAGTGGGGATGATACTCCATTACAGTTAAGGAGAGTTTTAATCTGAACAGGAGCAGAATTAGAAAAGGACCATTCAAAGGAGGAGAACAAAATTTGAGTCCAGTGGCACCTTTAAGACCAATAACATTTTATTCAAAGTGTAAGCTCCCGGTGTGCAAAGCACACTAGGGTGGGGGGCAGCCCTTAGGAGGGGCCACTCAGAGCCAAGATGCATATGGAGAGATGAAATTGGATCAGGTGACCAGTAAGATCAATGGATAGCAGCAGGGGTCATTTCCTGCAGGAGCGCACAGGAGCGGAGCTCCGGCAGTAAAGAGCCCAGGGGGCGGACACATGCAACAAGCCCCACCCCCTGCTCCCAGCAGCCCTCAGTCAGAGCAAGAAGCAGCCAGGTAAGTTGCAGAGCCCCCCCCCCGTCCAAAAGAGTCTAGTTGCACCTTTAAGACCAAGTATTATGCAGGTACGAGCTCTCCCTCCTCTGCAAGGACAGATCTGCACGTCCCCCCCCCCAGTAGCTAGCAATCCAGAACAGTCCAGTGAAGCCTGAGCGATGGGTGTTGCCTTCTGACACACTTCCGGTGATGTCAAGGGGTGTGGCATATGCAAATAAATTATGCTAATGAGTTATGCTAATGAGCCTGTAAATAACCCTTGAGGAGATTTTGTTCCATTTGTCTGAAGAAGTGTGCTTTGAACATGAAAGCTCACACCTTGAATGAAACTTTGCTGGCCTTAAAGGTACCACTGGACTCTAACGTCGCTCTGCTGCTTCTTCAGACCCACACGGCTGTCCCACCTGAATTTTTCATTCAGAGAAGGAGAAGGAGAAGTTTGGTTTCTTATCAGCTTCTCCAACCATCTCTCCTGGAAATAGGGCATCAGATGCTAATGACATTGGAATTGACTGCCAGTATTGCAAGTACTCCGCCAGGCATGCCTTTCTCTTAGTCACCTCCTGCACGCTTATTCAGTGCAGGTCATTTGCATAGGACAGTAATGAATTAATTCCCCATTCATGCAATGTTCATCCTTTAAAATTAAACGAAAAGCCAATTAAATATTGAATCACTCCAACTATTTGAACAGGGGAAACAATTATTTAAGGAAAGAATTCTTCATTTCGTAAGGGGTACTTATTTCGGCACGGATTCATTTATAATGTTCAGTTAATGATATTTGAAATGCAAGCTTATCACTACAACAATTTAAAAGTTTCAGGGATGGTTTTTGGGTTGTGTGCGATTTGTTTTTCGCATAACAAGATTTTCACATTGTGAATATCAACACTTGAAACAAAGAAACCACACAGGAGTGTGCTGCGCATTGTCTTCCTTTCTTTTAGAAAAGAGACCGAGGAACGGGAGGGGAGATATTAAATGTAAATATTCAGTGTAGGAAACATTTTCTATGGAATCTAACAATGAAGACAACTGGAAGAATTCCCTCTACCAAATTATGATGTTCTTACTACCACTACCACTACAGTAGTAAGAACTACAGTAGTACTAGTAGTTCTTTTTACTGTAGTGGTAGTGGTAGTAAGAACACCATAATTTCGTAGAGGGAATTTTGCCATACTACTGCTGTTCCTGCCGCTATAGTAGAACTCCCCCTACCATATTATCTACTACAGAAGCAGCAGCAGCTTCTTTATTCAGTACAGGACACATTTTCTGTGGACTCTAACAATGAAGACAACTGGCAGAACCCCCCCAGCAAATTATGGTAAATAGTTCTTACTACTACTGTAGCAATAGTTATGGTGATGTGGGTTCCCCCCCCCCCTCATGTTGGCTTTGTTTTTGGCTGTCGTATCTGCTGGTGTGTGTGTATGTATTTATTCTCATTTTTCTGCTTCATGTACTCCATTCAGTACTATAGACCCATACTTTTTCTGTATATGTCTTGTCCATGAATGGCTATCATTATTTTATGACTAGCTAGGGTTGCCTGGTCCCCTTGCCATCGTGGTGGGGGGCTATGGGGGAATTCCAGGGGTGGGCAGGACATCACATGTGACATCCCGGTGTGATGACATCACCCAGAAGTGACATCATCGCTTTGGGGACATCACACAACGATGTCTCTGTTTGGGGGGGTTCCCCCCTGGCCAGCTGGCTGGTGGCAGATTGAAGCCCCCAAGAGTGGGGGAACCCCCACCGGGACCTGTAGGCCGGTGACCCTATGACTGACAGAGAAAAATTAGAAAAAAAATAGAGATAGACAAATAGATTATAGATATTCTTAATTAGAAAAAGTTAGAAAAAGAATAGAGGTAGACAAATAGGTATAGATATTTTTAGAATTAGAAAAAGTTAGAAAAAGAATAGAGATAGATAAATAGATTATAGATATTCTTTTGTACTTTTCCCACCAGTGTATATTTTTTTCCTGCTGTTAACATTTTGGTTGTCAATTTTATTTTTGTTTTATTTTAGGTCCAATCTGCATTGGTCTTTCCCGGCACTGTGCCAACAATCTCACATCGTCTCACAAATTCCTGTCTGCATTTTTTAACTTTCCCAGTGCAGTTACCTTTATTGGCATGTAACCCTTGCAAACCCATATACAAAAAAACCACCAACAACAACCACCACAGCATAGAATAATACTTGCAAAATACAGAAACAAGGAATTACCAAGTAATACTTACCCATCAATTAAATAAAGGGCGAATAGAAATGGCACCAACAAGAAAGTTAGAACAGTTTCTGTTATCTCAAGGTTTGGATTATCAAGAAGAATAAGGATCTTTAAGCAATCAGGATATTCTTCTAATTGAGCCAAAATAAAATTGAGAAATTTCAGTCGTAGTGCATGGTAGAAGGGGCACTGCAACAAGACATGGGAAATCATTTCGATATTATCATTTGTGCATGGACAACATCTGTCAGAAAAGGGCACACCCTGAAAGCGGCCAGATAATAAGGCCGAAGGTAATACATTGAATCTCGCCAAAGAGAGGGCTCTACGGAGTTTAGGGGTGTGAAGTTGGTACAGGTAAGAGGCAGCTTGGCCGACTTTAGGAGATATTCCAAAATACAGGGGTGAACAGGTTTTATTAGCAGCATTATACAGTGAATGTAGCTCAGAACAAAGTAGATTGGCTCTTATAATTGAAAAAGCCTCAGATTCGGAAGTAAGGAATCTAAGGTGATATCCAGGGATTTAATTTTGGATACTATATAGGTAATCCAGTTAGAGTCATTAGATTCCAGTAGAAGCTGATAGGTGTAACTAGGAGGGTCCAAATTGAAAAGAAGGCGAAGCCAATACTTAATTGTAATTAGCCATGCTTTAGTTATCAACATGTTCTGGCCACATTCCAGGCATAAAGCTGCATAGGGGACACACATTGGCACCCCAAAGATTTTCCTCAGGAAATAGGACTGAGGCTGTTCTATGAGATTTCCAGTTGTATTGATCCAAATAGGCACCCCATATAATAACTGGGCCCCTATTTTAGCATTAAAGGCTTTTAAAGCAGCAGGTATATACTGGTTACCTCTTCCTGAAAAATAAAATTTGGAAATTGCTGTCGCATTTACTTTGGCCGTATTAATTGCTGTTTTTTGTTAACATACCCAAGAGGCATTGTATTGAAAACGAACACCAAGATATTTAAAGACCTTGACCTGTTCCAAGGAATGGCCATTGATTTTCCAGTCATGAAACTTCCAGGAGTTGGAAAAGACCACTACTTTGGACTTCTCATAATTTAACTCCAGGTAGTTGGCAGCACAATATTCATAGCAGCGATCAAGTAAACGCTTTAACCCCAAACGAGTTGATGACAAAAGGACTGCGTCATCAGCATACAGCAGTAAAGATATATGCGCAGAGCCAAGTCTAGGGCTGTATCCATCAACTGAAGACAGAAAAGGGGCAAAGTCATTTTTAAAAAGATTGAAAAGGGAAGGGGCCAAAATACAGCCCTGCTTAACCCCTTTATTTATATTAATCATTGGTGTAAGTCTTCCAGTGGGAGGGCATCTAATCTGACAAGATGTGGCCATATAAAACTTCCTGATAAGGAATAGTAATCTCTTATCAGGAAGCAAATGATCAAGTTTCCTCCAGAGTAAGTTCCTCGAAACAGAGTCAAAGGCCCCTTTAAAGTCCAGAAAGGCAGCATAAAGCTTAGCCTTTCTTCTTTTTGTATATTTATTTATCAAATGAGAGAGGAGAATACAATGATCAAGAGGTGATTTCCCCTGGCTGAACCCTATTTGCT
>NW_015167059.1:2203714-2210794 GCF_001447785.1 Gekko japonicus
AGAATTTGGCATATAATTTCCCTATTACAGAAAGTAAATTTATTTGCCTATAGTTGGAAGGGTTATGTTGTGGGCCCTTCTTATAGATGAGAACAATAATGGCATTGGACCAGGCCGCAGGCATCTAATCCGTTTTATTTATCATTGTAAAAAGGGAGGCCAAGGGGCCTGTCTGCATTTCATGCCGCATCCGCTCTGCTACTGTTTCATCTCAGCATTGGCTACCGGCATCAGTTTATTGCCATCTAGTGGTGACTCTGAGGTCACTACGGTGTCCCACCATGTTATTTGGATTTAGTTTTAAAATGGTTTAATTGTTCCTCCCTGCCCTCAAGCCGCTGTGAGTGATAAGCAGACAACTGGAGCCGAATTCTCCCCCTCCCATTCTTTCTAAGGAGATACACAAATTGTCACAAAGGAAACTAGTTAGCTGAAAATCCAGTTGTCTGCATTTAAAAGGACCCAGGGGAAATGTTTCTGCAATCATATGGGGGGGGGGATTGGAACCACACCCACCTCTGAACCATTTGTTATTTCTTGGGGCAGTCCCAGAACGCCCTCCCTTGCAACTGCTGGGTGTTTTGTGTTTTTTACCCAGCTCGTTCCATCTTTCCTGCTCACCCCTTTTGCCTCCCCCTCCACCAGGTCATCCCCCTTTACTTTCGGGGGGGGTTGCAGGTGCTGTTTCCTCCCCACAGTGCAGTGCCCTGCCGGTGCCCTGGGAGGCCGATTCTCCCCCCTCTCTCGCACACTCTCCCTCTGTCCTGATGCAGACGGCAAGGTTTTTATACTGAGCCAAACGGAAGACAAAGGAAGCTGGTGCCACAGCAGAATGAAACAGCTTTACATAACAAATGCAGATTGGGCCTTAGTGTTAGTGTAAGCTACCTGCCAACCTAGCAGTTCGAAAGCAAGAAATTGCAAGTAAATAAATAGGTACCACTTCGGTGGGAAGGTAACAGCGTTCCGTGCGCCTTGGTGTTTAGTCATGCCGGCCACATGACCACGGAAACGTCTTCGGACAGCGCTGGCTCTTCGGCTTTGAAACGGAGATGAGCACCGCAACCCTAGAGTCGGATTCGACTGGCTTTCGACTAAATAAATCATTACTCTTATTTCTAAATGGTCTCTGATGTTGTACCTGAGTTCCAAGTCTAAATCTGGTGGCTAACCCTGACCACATACGCTACCTTGGTAAGAGTGTGCATCTCTGAGTGAGTTGCTATTGTGTTAAATCCCAGATGCTAACTAAGGGTTTGGAATCTCTCCCTTAGGAAAGGCAGGGACTAGTGAAAAGAGGTTCTGGTGGCACATTGTTCTGAAAACCTGAGAGGGTATAGCCTACCCTCTGGGTTTGTTGTTTAATGTACTGGAAAAGTACAGGATTCCCTCCCATTCCTGGACTGGCTTGGGGGGGAAATACCTGTACAGCCCCACAAGAATTTCTCCTGTAAATGCTTTTTTCAGTCATTTAAAAACATTTTTAAAGGTGTGCGCTTCTTTAAGCAGAGTGGGGTGCTGTGACTGACTAATTCCCAAGCTGAGCAAGGGGGTTGGAGTAGGTGACCTCTAGGATACCATCTAACTCTGTGTCAAGAAATTGGACTCCTTTAAGAGAGTTTTTCTGCCTAAGTGTTAGCTTTCTTGACTATAGAAGTCATCACCCTCATCTGCCAGCTTGTTCTCAGAATTGTTGGTTAGGCTGGCAGGAGTGATTAACTTGCAGCAGCTGAGGACTGTCATCTAAAGTGGTTAACTGCTTGTAATTCAGAGATCTATCCTGGTCACAGCTTTCTATTGGCTAAATGGCTTTTCTTTCTGCACTGAGAACTTCAGCCCCACCAGGGGGAAAAATTGCCCCAACAGGAAAAAAATTGCCCCACAAGCCCCAAAATCCTGGCTACAGGCCTGAGGACCACGGTGCACTTTGGTTAACTAGAGGTTGTGTCCTAGGATTTATGTGTTGGGCAGGATGCAAAGCTACCATGAGGTTCAACCACCTGCAGAGAGGCAGCCAGAGAGAAGGGGCCATGTCCTACCCATTGTACTAGAAGTCCCATACTACCCATGTCGGAGAGAAAGAGGCCCGGCAAAGGCCAAGCTTATCAGATCTTGGTGCTAAGCAGGGTCAGTACTTGGATGGGAGACCACCAAGGCAGACTCGGAAGAGGAAGGCACAAGAGAAAAACCACCTCTGCTTCTTGCCTGCCTCAAAAGCCCCTTGTTGGGGTCGCCGCAAGTCCGTTGCGACTTGATGGCTCTTGCATACATACTACCTGTGCTAAGTTCCCGTATATGATTCAGAAACGGTTCCAAAGGGCTTTGTCTTGCTATAATACATCTCAGCCTATGCCTTGATAGGCTCCAATTCCCTATAATTGGGTTCAGATTCTATAACTGAATTTTATAATGGGGTGGTTTTTTTACATACAATTGTACCTTTGTAAGTTAAAATTCCACCTTTCCCACATGCAGGGGGTCAGCAGGGGCCTTCAGCATCCCGCTAAACTCAGTTCTGTCGAACCATTAGTGGTAGCGTAGTCTTTCTAATGGTCCTGAGTTCTAATTGTCCTACTTTCCGCCATGGCAGGAGTCAGCAGACCTTTGCAAATCTATAATACTTCCATTCTTCTGTGCAGTTCACAAAAGGAAGGGACTCCGCCTGGGCAGATATGGCGAAGTCATAATGCAGTGAGGACCTTCGTGCTCGAGGGAGACAATTAAGAGAGTCACGGAGAAGTGTAGGATATGAACTCATGGCCCTACAGGCACAGGCGGAATGAAATGACTTCTAATACCGAGCTGCAGACTTCGTGCTCACTGATTCCTGTGCCACTATCACATAGTTCTTCATGCAAAGCTCTCACACAACTGAAGGGCTCCACACCCCAGACAGTGTAAACTCCCTCAGGTTATATGCCGTGGGTAGCACGCTTGGGGCCCAACCTGAATAACCCCAGCTGGCTTGATTGTGCCAGATCTCCAAAGCTAAGCAGGGTTGGCCATGGTTGGTATTTGGATGGGAGACCTCCAAGGTAATACCACGGTCGCAGCACAGAGGCAGGCGATAGCAAGCCACCTCAGAACGTCTCTTGCCTTGAAAACCCCATGGGGTCACCATAAGTCGGCTGCAACTTTTATTTATTTATTTATTTATTTTTTATTTATACCCCACTCTCCCCGCGAGAGCATGCTCAGGGCGGCTTACATAATATGCAGTAGCTAAAGACCAGGGCCCTGTGGAATCTCCTTCTGCAGGGCCTGCAAGACGGAGCTCTTCCGCCAGGCCTTTGGTTGAAGCAGCGGGTGACCATTTATGGCCTCCCTGAGGTTGTTGTCACCCATCTGTCACCTGTCTACTGACCACCGACAACTGGCCTTCAACTCATTGTACAGTTGGGCCAGAACTTTATAGCCAACTGACGCTGTTCCAAGCAGTACCCATTGTTTTAATTGTTATAATGTTTTATCGTGTTTTAATATTTAATGTTTTAAACTGAAATTGTATTTATTCTAATGATGTTACCCGCCCTGAACCCGACCGCGGGATGGGAGGGATATAAATGCAAATAATAAATAAATAAAACAATATAAGTAATAGCTTAAAAGCTTTAAAACAAGATAAGGCGCTGGTGAACAATTTAAGTGGCGATGGCGAGAACGGGGTAGCATTGACATACTAGTGAATGCAGTCGGTAATTGATTTTAAAGTCGGCGAAGCTCAGACTGTCAGTAGTGGTATTGGGCACAGGGCCCTGATGTATTGGGTGCAGCTCCTTAACTAAAGGCCTGGTGGAAGAGCTCCGTCTTGCAGCCCCTGTGGAACTGTAAAAGGTCCCGCAGGGCCCTGAGGTCTTCAGGGAGCTCATTCCAACAGCCAAAGCTGATGCCAGCCTGACGTCTTTAGGGCCCAGAAGGGCCAGGCGGTTTTGGATCCATGCTCCTTCATGGTGGCTGAGGGGAACCTTTGCATTCAGAGGCACTAATCCTCTAAATCCCAGAGCCGGGAGGCAACATCTGGGGAAGGCCTCAGCCTCTATTCCCTGTGCTTGGCTGTCTAGAGGAACTGGTTGGCCACTATTCAGTGGCACCTTTAGGACCAACAAAGGTTTATTAAAGGTATGAGCTTTCATGGGCACGCAGACTTTCTCAAACACATTGGAATGGAAGGTAACAGTTCACTGATATAGGGTGAATAGCAAATTAGCATACAGCATAATGACCATGTTTTAACAGGTGCAGGACTAAACAGGAATAACAAGTTAAGTTTATATGGTCACAATTTGTTTGGATTTAATTTATGGGGGAAACACAGTAAATATGTCTTAATTGTGGGACGCTTAGAATAATAAACTGAGACCATGTCCTTAAGCTCCATTTGTCTTCTCTCAAGCATGGAAGAGACATGTGGATGGGGTGGAAAGAAGGAGGGCGTGAAAGGAAAGGTAAAGGTTTCCCTTGCTCGAAAGCCAGTCGAATCCAACTCTAGGGGGCGGCGCTCATCTAAGTTTCCGAGCTGAAGAGCCAGCGCTGTCCGAAGACGCCTCCATGGTCATGTGGCCGGCATGACTAGACGCCAAGGCTTAGGAGGACCCCCAAAACCTGGAACCGGCCCTGCCTGGAAGCATTTCCTGTTCAACTTACTCCCAGTTATGTTGCTGTGCTCCAAAACACTGCACGTGCAATGTCAACTACAAACAGAAGACCACCCTGTGTACTCTATGGTTGCCAGCCTCCAGGTGGGGCCAGGAGATCTCCTGCTCTCACGACTGATCTCCAGACACAGAGATCAGCTCCTCTGGAGAAAATATAGCCACAAACAATACCCACCAAGGGAAGACCATCTACAATTCACAACTATGTTCAAAACTATATATTATATTCATTGAAATACAAAGAGGGGTTAGTGATCACAACCCAATATAGTATGTAGACATAGATCCAACAAATTGTTCATAACAATTAAACATAGTTTAAACAAAGAACATATTCAAAACCAACCGTAGGCTCTTCTGTAATTCCATATATAGATAGTGTCCATAGACCTCCAAACAGAAAGTAACTGCAACAGAAGACTCCCACTGTGGAAAGAACAACAGCCAAACGCCTCTCCCAGGTATAAATCAAGCGTTTCAATGATCTTCAACAGCGGCTGGTAAGACGGAACCCGATTTCCAAAATAACATAGGCACAGCTCAGAAGCGTCAATGGAATCCTAGGGTTCCCTATTGTCTACACTAAGGGTTCCCTATTGTCTTTGGCGCCCCTGGAGAAAATGGCCGCTTTGAAGGGTGGACTCTACGGCATTATACCCTGCTGAGGTCTGCCTCCTGCCCAAACCCCGCCCTCCCCAGGCTCCACCCCCCAAAAAAAATCTCTAGGTATCTCCCAATCCGGAGCTGGCGACCCTAGCACACGTGCAAGGCGAGCCTCCCCTTTCCGAAGCAAACAAATGAAATCCCCAGTTGCACATGGGCAACAGGGGGACGTCTGATCTTCTCGATTACGCCCTGTTATTGCTTCCTGGCAACCCCGTGTGGCACACGCAGGGGCTCCCCTGCACATCCACGCTGCTCAATCCTACACCCAGTAAAGCTGTATGCAGAGCCCGAAAGAGCTACGGATCAAAGCCAGCATGCCAAGAAACATGGTATAAGGATTGGAGCAGATCCACGGCAAGTGGGGGGGGGAATGATCCCGCTCTGCCCTTTGGAACAAGCCGGCTAGAAGCAGACTGTAATTAGCTGCTCACGTGCTCTTCCCTTAATTAATGCCATTGACAGTTGCCGCTTAAATAAATGTCAGGCCAGTGCAGACATTTCATCTCATTACAGACTGTCAACAATCTGGATCGTCTATGCAGGAAGCTAAATTTATTAGGATGTATCTGTTGGTTTAGCCGGACTTGTTGCCTTAAAATCCTGCGCAGGTTTCTCTACCTGTGAGACAGCACTCCCAGAACCATGATCTATGTAATATGACTTGCGGCAAGCCCGGTAACTCCTCTGGATTTTGTCGAACTGCACAACAGAGCGGGCTGAAATTGCCAAGGAGCGTTTTCTGCCAAGTATAAAATAACCTTTGCAATAAACAAACAAAATAGGGGTGGGGAGGCCAGGCCACAAAAGCACCGAAGAAATTCAAAGGAATCCCAACACCAACAACAAATGCCGCTTGCCCACCGGCAGACCCACCAATTTTAGAGAGGTTTTCAGGCTCAATTTGTACCCCATTATACAAATTAGTTCACGTCATTTCAATATGCGTTAACTGCTGCTGCTGCTGCTATTTAACATTTCTTCAATATGCGTTAACTGCTGCTGCTGCTATTTAACATTCCACTGTGAGACAGAACATGTTTTTCAGGGCTGAGGGGGGTTTGAGGAAGGAGTCTTGCAAGAGTACAGGAAGCCCTGGAGGGGATGTGTAGTGGACTGTCACAGTTTGGTGCAGTGGTTAAGAGCGCGAACTCTAATCTGGGAGAACCGGGTTTGATTCCCCACTCCTCCACATGCAGCCGCTGGTGTGGCCTTTGAAAAGTACTGGGTTCGCAGCATGGAGGACTTGGATGACATGCGTTTGCACACGTTTATTGTACTTAACATCGAACTCCCAAAACGGCCCTGCAAGACCAACTATATACACACCCATCCAGCACACCCACAGTCCCATTGGGGGGTTTGAATTTCCCGCCATAGTTCCTATTGTTTGCGCTGTGGCCGTGGCCTTGTCTACCGGCAACTGTTGATAGGCTTGCGCCAGATCAAGTTTCCCGAAAATCTTAGCTCCCGCCAGAGAGGCCAGAACATGACTGACGACCGGGACCGGATAGGAGTGCTCGTGAAGGGCCTTATTAATTGTGCATTTATAGTCCGCACAGATGCGGAGTTCGCCGTTGGACTTAAGGGGACTTACGATAGGCGTTTCCCATATGGCATGTGAAATGGGCTCCGAGACCCCTTGCGCTACCAAGCGGTCCAGCTCCGCATCAATTTTTGGTCGTATGGCGATTGGAGCTGTGTGGAAACGCATGCGGATAGGAGCCACCAGAGGGGTCTAACTGCAAGGAAACCAGGGGGG
>NW_015167060.1:0-2068 GCF_001447785.1 Gekko japonicus
TTTAAAGGTAAGCACCAACACCTTGAAAGTTAGGCTAAAAAACAATGTAATGCAAGTAGTGCAGTCTGTGACCATTTCTTTGGAAAATTCAAATATGATCACCAATTATTTCAGTTGTGACTGGTCACTGTGCTTGGTTATATCTGAGTTTTATACAGAAATTTTATACCCTGTTCTGCATCTCACGGCCTTTTGCAAGGTAGCTAGCTCTCACCTTGCCACATTCATACTAGGTGGCCTTCAGTAACCCACTCTCTCTCTTTCCCCATCTAAAATACTTGACAGCCAGTGTAATTCAGTGGTCAGAGTGATGGGCTAAGATGTTGGAGGACTGGAGCAAAGTTCACATGGACATGGTTTACTGAGTGACCTTACGCCTGCTGCCATGTTTGTGTCCTGACAGATATATGTATGTCCTGTATGCCACTTGGCTTCTACATGCATACAAATGATGATTCTGAAAGCCATATTACCCAGGTTCTAAGGGGGGGGGGAAATCAAGTGTATCCAAGACAGCTTTTAAAATTTTGGGGTTGCCTAAGAGAATCAACTGTACAATAGGAGCACATTAAGTCCAGCTGATATATAACGTGCAAAAGTACCAGGATACTGAGAAACTGTTACTAGCCATATTTCAATCGTTAGGCACTTGAGAATATGTTTCTTGATCTCTGTTTGGGATATAAGACACATACTCCAAGAATATTTGGCAAAATTACAAAATCTGGAAGAAGTGCTCAGGATGTGGAATTGAATACTGCATTTGGAATACGTGCACTCTACAAAAGAAACAGGAGCCTATTCACCACAAAAGGGAAAGTTGCATTGGCCATGAAGGGGTGGTCCAGGAGAGTGTGAAGAGGACTAAAAATCCCTAAGCTGCTTTTTGTTTTAATCTTTGATGGAAGCATTTCATTAGCACTTTAAGAAGCTGGCATGTTGATGACCAGAATGATGAGCCATCAATCAGACTCTGTGTTCACTGGTTTATCAATTATGAATGTCACTTGCTGTATGAGACTGGAATGTCTAGTAAGACTCATGCTGCTTCACACTGTAGAGAAGCTGCATAAGCCAAAGCTTGTGCTCTTTCTGAGAAAGTCCTCAGGAATGCATAATGACCCATCTATCACTTCCCCTCAAAGCTCATAAACCCCAGTGCAAAAGGTCAGTTTTGCATTTCCTCATTCCTATGCCCTTTCTTTATTTCCTCACAGAACAGGAATACAATCTCAGATTTCATAATGGTGCAGGTGTCAGCTATGCTGCCATGGGGGTGGGGAGGTTAGTTGTATTCTAATTGCCAGTGCATTCTTTCTGTGCTTCTTTGCTGCTGTAACGCTTATCTATAAGATCTGCAGGTGGTGATGTTGATGTCTGGGTTTCTTGGGAATCGTGGGAGAGAGTTTGGTTCCCAGCTTCAGCACTAAACGGCCGGAGCTCTCGGGAGGGTGGCTAATTGGCCAGGGCAGTGGGGGGGGGGTGCATACAAATACCCTATATCTGACTATGCCCTATGGGCAGCCGTCATTCTTAACAGTGCCTATGTTAATGCATCTATAGCTCTTCAATAAAGTATTACCTTTCCTGATAAGCGTGTACTACGTTGTTGGCTGTGGATTCTGACAGCAGGAAGGTCCTTAGCAAGGTCTGAAATTGTGCTCTATGCTGTCTGTTGTATTGCAGGGCTTTGTGGGAGAGTGATGGTATTCATGGGTGCTGAGTACCTGCACTTTCTTTTTAGGGCTTTCCCAGGAGTGGAGAATTGTGGGAATTGGTGCAATCTTATGTACTTTTCTCCCTTTCTCACAATACAAGAACTCATGGGCACTCAATGAAATTGCTGAGCGGTCGGGTTAGAACAGATAAAAGGAAGTACACATGGAATTCACTGCCACAGGAGGTGGTGACGGCTACAAACATGGACGGCTTCAAGAGGGAATTAGATAAACATATGGAGCAGAGGTCCATCAGTGGCTATTAGCAACAAGGTATAGATAGGAACTCTCAGTCTGGGGCAAGTGATGCACTGTATTCTTGGTGCTTGGAGGGAGCGACAGTGGGAGGG